>NW_026624183.1:0-24967 GCF_030028575.1 Malurus melanocephalus
CCCTGGCGGCGCGGGAACCATGGGCCGGAGCACAGCGCCCCCTGGCGGCGCGGGAACCATGGGCCGGAGCACAGCGCCCCCTGGCGGCCGTGAGCGGAGCTGCAGCACAGGCAGGGCGGGCACAGCCCCGGGGGGGGCTGGGCTTGGGGTGATGGTTGTGTTGCTGCTGCCATTTTCGTGGGGTTTTGGTTTTTTTTTTTTTTTTTTTTTTTTTTTTTTTTTTTTTTATACATACTAAAAAAGGACTGCAATTTCTTTTCCCAGAGCTTTGCCTGAAAGCCCCTTAATTTCAAAGTTACAATCATTCAGAGGGAAGGGGAGGGTCACATTCTCCATTCCAAGGGAGGTTCCCGCCTTCCTTGGCAGACACCTGTCTTTAAAACCAAGACAGCACTGAAGCCAAACTGTTCTTTATRGAGAAGTCATTAAAAAAAAATCAAACCTTTCTGATTCCACTTCCCATTTAAAAAGCTTTTAAACTAGAAAATTGTTCCTCAGAACCTGCTTTATTGCTAAGACAGTTTCATTAAATAAATATGTATCACTGTAAGAAATAAATGCAAAGCAATAACTGCCTTGAAAGGATATAGACCAAAACACATTATAGCTGTTCTGCTCTTCTGTTTTTGCTTGTAACCAGCAAAAAAAAAAAAAAAAATCGCTAAATAAGATGAGCATGCAGATCAAAAGGATCTTGCAGGAAGTTAATAACTAAAGAGAAATAGAAGGGGAAACACCCCCTCCAAACATAACACCACCCTCCCCAAAAGAAGCAAACAAAAAATCCCTCAAGAACAAAACAAAACAAAAAACCACCCAATATAAAAAAACAACACCAGTCTTCTCATAGCAAATTTGCTTGTAGTAAGAGATGGCTTGTTCAAGTATCCTTATAAAAGGGGCTGGTAGAAGTGGGGCTTAAGTATTGTATTTATAAACTCCTTTTCAATTTCCATGTCATGTTTGTTCAGGTTACTTAGCTGAAGATACTGCTTCTGCTACTATCATCTCTGCAAAGTCAATCCAACAGATTRAATTAAACCTTCTTTCTTTCTGCCTCACACATCATAAAACAACAACAAAAAAAAACTATTTCAGAAGGTACATGCTGTTTCTGCTATCAGCTGGTAGTGATGGATGAAACAGAAGGAATGGAGTTTGATTTAATCAGATAGCTTAACCTTGCAGGGAGAAGAAAGTCACCTATATAAAGTATTCCTGTGTATATTTTATTTTCAGACATATGTGTCCATGCATAAATATATATTCTAGACATACAGGTCTATAATGTCTCACGTTTTATATTACAGTGAATGAATATATAGAAAAGGTAAGGTGTACTGTATTTCATGCATAAGTCTATCAATGTTTCATTCCAATGACATTTTGTTAATCTTACATTACACAAAGTAGCTTCTCTGCCTGAAGAAATCTGCAGAGAAAAATCTGGTCAACACATTACAGAGGAAGAGGGAGAGCTAAATAGTCTGCTTTTCAAACAAGGCATGGGTCACAAACATTTAACAAAAAGGATTCCTCATCTCTTTACTATATTTTCTGCATCTTTTAGTAAGCCAATGGTTTCATTTTAACAAGACTTGTCTTTTCACAATTCCACCTTCACCTTCTCATTCCATTAAATATGATGGACCACATCCTGCAAATGCACATGGAAAAATTAATTTCATAATTAGGTATTAAAATCAAACACACATAGAATTACTTTCAGTGACAAATTCTCAAACACTATCAAAACAATCACAATATTTGTTGCCTATTTTTCTTTTGTRAGAAGTTGCAAGACTGTCTGCCTCAAAAGAAATATTGTGTAGAGCTAAGCCCTGAGATTCACAGAAAAATGCACACTGCATGCTTCCTTCATTCGTTTGAAAATGGGAAGGGGGTTGCATCAAGAGCAGGCTGTTTCAATTATATTTTGATATTTTTTGCCATTTGAAAGATAGCATGTTACAAATCATGTCAGAATATTTTTCCTACTGGACTTTTATATCTATCCAACAGTCAAAATATTATTTGTGAAGCATGAACATTTTAATAACTATTCTTCTGGTTTTGTGAGCTAGTTGACACTGTATAATAGCAGAAAAATGAAACCATGTTGAAGATTTATCAGAACAAAACACTGGAAATGATGAATCACAAGTAATGAAGCAGGAGCTAAAGAAGAAAAAATGTGTAAGTTTTTGCTTGATTGAAGAAATGYTAATACATATTGGTATGTAAGTTGTGACACCCTGATACATGTGTACAGATACAGCAGTATTTTATAATTGAAATAATGCAGTGGGGAACAATCCCTGGAAACCAAATTTAAAGACCTCATTATCTGTGTGGTGTTAACCAGATCAACACAGGCACAGAGTGACTGCCTGGGGTCGCAGCAGTGTCAGTTTAGGAATAAGAATTGCACACTAGGTCTGGGCACAAGCACTGCAACACATTGCTTGGAATTGTGGYTGTTGGAGTAAAGAAGGAGAAGGCAGCATATGATTTACTGAAAAAGTTCAGGATTTGGTGGGAATTCATAATATGGCAGTTGCAGTTACTATAAGCTGATCGCCTCACTCTAAAGCACTGTGCAGCAGTGAAATGGGCAGGTTTTTGCTTCCCTGCTCCCAAATATCCTTTGAAATTCAAGATTGGGGTCAGAGCTGCAGAGGACAGACTAGAGGGCTAAGTGGCTAACCCTGGGTAGGAGAACTTATTAGGGTCAGATATCCAAAGAGAATTAAATCCATCCATCCTCTTACGCACTCAGAAGAGAAGAAGTCTCACCCTCCACCATTTTATATAATATTTACCATGTGCTTAGAAGGTGTGAAAGATCTCAGGGGAAAGAACTTCATTTATTTGCATTTTAAATCCACTTTTATGTGGCCTAGCAAATGTTACTATCTTCTCAGCATGAACACGTACTCTGGACCAAAATATTATGAGAATGTCTTAATGGAATTTACGTCCATCTTCTATTTTGAGACCTTGTTTTGAACTGGACATACAGGAAACAGGACTGACAGCTTAAAACATAGAAAAAAAACATACAAGCCAAGAATTTATCTCATTTCTGATATGCAGGGCCACAAAAAAAGATCAGAGACATGGAAGAAAGACAGCATTTTGGGACTGTTCACYTTGGAGGAGACTTTGGGGAGGAAGCACTATGGCACTTCAATGCTTAWAGAGGGTTTATAAGAAAGAGGAGGGCACATCTTTTAGCAGGGCCTGCTGCAGTTGGACAAGGGGTAATGTTTTAAACTGAAAAAGGGTAGGTTGAAACTAGACCTAATGTACAAGAATTTTATGATGAGGGTGCTGGAGCACTGGAGCAGGYTTCCCAGAGAGGTGGTGGATGCTCCATCCCTGAAAATCTTCAAGGTTAGGTTGGACAGGGTTTTGAGCAACCTGATCTAATTGAAAATGTCTGTGTGCATTGCAGGGGCATTGGACTAGATGACTGTTAAACTTTCAGCCCAAACCATTCAATGATTCTATGATGCTATGAAATATAAACCCTCCATCTACTGTATATTTCCTCTACAAGTGATACACTTTCCAGGATGAGAGCCTCATCCTTAGGACTACTGCATGTTCCAGGTATGGTGGTCTGTTTATTACTTTCAGGGACAGTTTTTCATATAAATAATATCTTTCAACCTTTCTCAAATAGAAAAAGTGTTCCATGACTTCTCTTCCATACTAAATCAGCCATTTTATAAGGATGGCTGAAGTGAACACAGCAAAGCTATGTAGCAGTGTCAGTCATTACTGCAGCTGCTMCTAGATCTGACCTCCAAGAGGCACAAGAGTTTAGAAGCAGCTTGTATCTGCTGAATCTAAAACTTCATTGCTGGTTGAAGCAATGAAAAATAACTGAAACACTGAAGTGGTTGAAATAATAAGGATAGCTTTTCCTCAACCACTTTCTCTGGCAGCCTGTTCCAATGCTTGAAAACCTTGTTCTGTGAAGAACTTTTTCTGAATATCCAATCTAAACCTCCACTGGCATGTCCTGAGGCCAGTTCCTCTTCTCCTTTTTGTTACTTGGGAAAAGAGACTGATGYTCGCCTCTCTATGGTCTCCTTTCAGGCAGTTGTAGAGAGTGAGAAGGTCCCCTWGAGTCTCCTTTTCTCCAGGCTGAACAACCCCAGGTCCCTCAGTCGCTCCTCATTAGACTTGTGCTCCAGACCCTTCACCAGCTCCATTGCCATTCTCKGCACAYGCTCCAGCACCTCAGTGTCCTTCTCRTAGTGAGTGGCYCAAAACTGGATAGAGGATTTGAGGTGCAGCCTTGCCAGTGYCGAGTGTAGAGGAAAGATCCTTCCCTAGTCCTGCTGGCAGCACTATTTCTGATACAGTTTCATAATTTCCACAAATTAACATCCCAGTATAAGATGACATGGAAGCTTAAACTCAGAGTTTGATATTTAACTCAATGATTTAACCTGCAATTTTAATTGAAAATTGCCAAATATAAAGTTGCAATAGCACATTATTATATGTGAACAGATATATTCTTTTGTATCTACTTGAGTGGGCTATGTCTAAAGGATTATTTTGTTTTAATGGACATTATGCTTATACAGTAATCAGAACATAGTACACACAGACTTAATAATATTAATCAATGCTTAATCAATGTCGAATATCTACTGTACCATATACTGAGGTATCTGAAAGTGATTTTATTACCAGGAACTAGTCACAAAGTAACACTACTGCTGTGAAGTGAGAAAACATTTCCTATTATAACATTAGAAATGCTAGAATGAYTAAGCAACACATTTTTCAAAGTGACTCTTGGATTAATGTTTATGGTTTTCACATGTCTGGTTCTAAAATATGCCTGGGAAAATATCAGAAAAATAGCTAATTCTTGTAGGAAAGAAGTTTTAGGCTCTGAAAAACTTGTGGAGGATGTTGTCATGATTTCTATTGGTCAGCTAWGACAAGTTTTTCTGAATCAAAGCTATAAATCTGTATTCTGATTCTTTGTTCACTTCAGCATATGAAAATTAATTTGTTTGTATTAATATATCTATCAGTTTAAATGTTACAAGGTACCATTTGATTCTCTATTACATGTTTGATGAACTGATTTAATTTATTAGCATGTTTGCTTGACCTTACTAATGCCTACATAAGCCAGATGAAACTGGACCTTCAGGGTGCTATACACCAAGTGACAACCCAGCTCTATATACACACTGATAGTCTGAATACAAAGAGATGAGGTGAGAAAGAATCACAGGGACACAAAGAAGAAGTAAACCATTCCTAAGCCCTTTAGAAAGGTGGTGATTGATAGATCAGCAAAGAAAATTTGCCCTATATGTCCTCAATAACTAACAGTGGTCACTCAACTATTTGGCTTTTCATTTCACAGAATTATCCATGTTAAGGTTGGAAAAAACCTTTAAGATCATCAATTCTGACCATGAACCTGGCACCACCAGCTTTTCTCCATTAAGGCATGCCCTCAAGTACCACATCCACACATTTTTTGAACACTTCCAGTGTTTCATTTGTTTTTCTAGACAGCTTATTTAAAGAAAGGTTATTGAAAAGAGACTGTTTTACCTTCAAATACATTAAGAGATGAAAGAATCAAAATATGGAAAGCCACATTAGAATATATAGAATACATAAGAGGTCTGCATGTAAAACACTGAAAAGTCATGTTATGGTACAGAGTAATTTGTGTGATGATTGTATTTCATTCTTATGTGAACCCATGCTGGTTTTGCCCTCACTGTTGAAAGAAAAGAGTATTCAACACTACTTTTRATGTTAATTGTTAAAAACTGTAACACCCGTACTTCATGCTGGCCAAGCCCTGCAATGAAAAACAAATTTAATATCTTTCTTAGATTTTCATATGATGCTGTGTTAGATTTTAGTTTGCTTCTTAAAGCTTTTTACACTACCGATTGAGAAAACACCTTCTAAACAAGAAGTGTTGTGATCCCCCATTTTGCTAACGAGTAACTGAAATGGAGAAATCCTTTGGATCTTCCAGCAGGTTATTCACAAAGTCACTGGCAAAGAAAGGAATGAAAGCCAGATGTCTATGAAAGTMATCTTTACCTTGCAGCTGATCCTACATCCATTCACCACACACTATACACCGGTGTCAGTATGAGGAGCAGTAGACGTCATTCTGTTTCACAAGACATCATTCAGACATTACAGAGTAYAATACATAGTGCTTTATGTCATGGCAATTCAATGTGCAGCTTAGACTTAGACACCAAGTGTGTTCAGTGAATGAGGCAGTGATCCCACAAAAATAATACACAGTTGCTGCGCAATTAAGAATGGTGCTGCAATGCACATACCACAGGCGACCATATAAAATAACAGAAAGAACTTCAGTTTTGATATTTTCTGGCCTTTTGATGATTCATTTGAGTTATGTCTAAATATTACAATGAAGCAATATGTTAGACATCCCTGAGCAGGTAAGTTTACAATTACTTGGAGCAGTGTAGCCTCTGAAGCATGGCGCTGCACCTGGGCAATTAGCTCAGGCGTAACCTCAGTCTGAAGCAGCTTTATTGCTTCCAGTTCCAGAGTTAGCTCATTTAGTGCCTGTTTAGGAATTGCTCTGACAGGTACATGCTTACATTTTGTTTTCCGTGGAAGGGAGGAAAGAAGAAAATACTCCTTTGTGCCAAGCCTGACGTAGTAGCCAGGTACTCTCACCTCCTTCTACAGACTTTGTAGGGAACCAAAACTTCCCCAAAGCCCTGTCTCCTCAGAACTTCATATTCCACCATTTCCTGTTAAAGCTAAAATCCACTGAACCTTCCTGTATGTGCATTTGCACATCTAGCAGAATCCTGRAACACCATGGATTCAATGGAAATTTCCCGTCAGTTTATACATGCTGTCAGAGCCAGCTATAATAAAGAAACCACAAGTTACTTGCTTTAATCTTCAACAGAACACCAGGGTTTTGGCAGGAGACACTTTCATCAGAAAGTTTATAACCAACAGTTGGGTATGTTTTCAGCTCACAGGCATATGTCAAAGGTAAATACAGTTTAATTATAGCTTGTGTTTATACTTYAATAATGATTTTGATTTTCACTAAACATATTTAGTAATCAGGGAAAAATATATTCCCCTAATTTGCATCATCAACTTACAATTAATTCAGTTAGCTCTCAGCCTTCTTCCCTGGAAAATATTTTCCCAAACTACTCACAYCCATAACTTAAATTTTAAAAATGAAAAACTGGAGTAAGCAGCTGACACAGAATATGCATATTGAGTAATACACCTTAAAATATATTTTGCAAGGATAGATTGTCTTTTCAAGTACCAGAGCTCTAATTTCCTCAGCAGTTTTGATTCTACTTCTCCATCTTTGGTTTCTACTGCTTCTACTGCTACAAAACTTGTTCTAGCTTCACTACATTTACTTATATTAAAAAGAATGTACCCTGAAAGTGAGATGTTATGTAGGAAAAGAAAATGACTTTAAAATTTTGTTTAAAAACCTTGAAGCTCATATTGGATATTCCGCCCTGACCATTTACTTTCTTCCTTATTTTTCCAAAAGAAATGTATTGCACCTTTGCACTGGTAGAATGACAAAAACAATGCTACATTCTGTGCCTTCTCAATTATCCTTTTGTCCTTTTATAAMGAACAAGCCAAAGAAAATTGATCCATACAAAAATAAAGGAAACTTTCAATCAGCAAAATAATTTGCCAAAGAAAACAGTGTAGTCAGATCAGTTACAACTTTTCAGAGARCTGAAGATCTCCGCAATGTTATTTAAGTTTTCACATTAATGAAAAAGCTTAATTCAACCTTTTTGTTGGGTGGGCCAGGCAAGCTGTTTTAACAGATCTGAGTCATCTGCTTTGTGCCTTGAGCTTGCCGCCTCAATCAAAATGTATATTTTACTAGGAATTTTAAATTATAATAACTTGCATCAGTTTTGGACAGGAAGGGACAAATCTGGCTCATCAAATCCAGCCTCTGCTATGACGAACATATATGATCTTTCTTCCCATTAATCTGCTGGTGTTTAGATGCTTCAGAATTTGTGAATATTAGAAATCATCTTACTATTTCCAGGCAATACTTGTTAAGTGCCAGTTAACAATGTTGACAGCAGTTATAAAAGCTCCTCTGKCTGCCTGGTGTTTTAAACTTCTGATGTTTTTCATGTTGTGGTATATCCTACAGTCAGCCTTCGTTCTAGGTTAAGCAATAGCCAAGCTCTTTCAGCCCATCCTCTTCTCCTTTCCCTGATCATCCTAGTATTCTTCCTTTGTACCTGATCCACTCACAATTCTTTCCTGAAAAGAAATTGATCCTCAGCAATTGGTTTTGCAAAGTTTTTATGGTTTATTCCCCTGTTGTGGTACATAAAATCTTGTTCATTTGTTTGTTTGGTTTTAACTGAGAAGTACCTTCTCTGATTTGTTACTAATYCTTCGATGATACTTGCAGTTCCAGGTGCTACATTTTCCGTTGACTTCATGGTTCCCCCAACTTACATTGGTTGTTGACAAATGGAGTGTAAAACTCACACCTACCTTGGAAAGTACTTCCAACSCAGGCCGTAGAAAGACAGGAGAAGAAAATACATAATACTTAGAAGGTAATACTGCAAGGTGATACTTCAGGGAAGTGAAAGCTGCAGGATAARCTAGCCATTGAACAATGCATACAATTTCTAAAATATCTCTGAAATTGTGAAAATGTTGTCTGTTTACATCCCATTTACAGATTACTGCAWWWATTTTCTCCAGAACAGGAAGAGTGGCAGGTAGTTTCTGGGAGGAGGGCCAGGCACAGAGACTTGGAAACAGACTGAAAAAAAAAMCCCAAATAGGAGGCAGACACTCAAGTGTAGCAAAGATACTCTCTCATGTTTGTTTTTATAGGTTCAGGCATCTAACCTTTTTCAGCTGGATCACAGCTGGCCTCTCTAAAACAACTTTAAATCAATGTATCGGTTAAGAGGTTCAGTGTCTTAGGGGGGGTAGAGATGCCTGAAGGTTTGGAAGGCAAGATCCACACAGCAATCCCAAAGCAGTGCAATCAAAATTCTTGCAGCACCATRCACTCTCACTGACACACCTTTCCCCCAATAACCTCTGCCTTTAAAACATTTATCCTTACAATTCAAAGTCCAGGAAAGGATGTTAGCCTCTCAGTAGACTGCCATTAAAATGTTGCATGCCTCTTTGAAAGCATAAATKGTGTAGGTTTAGTGTCAATAACCAATTTTTATTTCTATTAAGATGTAATTGCACTAGTCTTTGGGACACAGCTGCACAATTTCCTACATCTGTATTAATTACTCATTATAAATTTACAATTCATATTGTCACACTGTATGAAATACAGGCTGAAAAACCTGCTATTTTAAAATCTAACTTGTGTCAAATCATACTTAGAAGGTACTTCCAACCCAGGCAGTAGAAAGACGCAAACTCAGGAGAGGAAAATACATAATACTGCAAGGTGATATTTAAGCGTAGTGAAAACTGCAGGATAAGCTAGCCATTGAACAATACATGCAATTTCTAAAATATCTCTCAATTTGTGAAAATGCTGTCTGTTTACATCCTATTTACATATTTCTGCAATGTTTTCTCTAGAGCAGGARTCAAATGCTTGAATCTCAAAATGAATATATGCTTTATTTATAGGAAGAATTAATACTTTTCTAACTTGCAAATGTTGAGAATCACACCTTTTGCACAGTAAGTATTCTGTTTATTTTTATACAGTTATTGGCTTTTCTTTCCTAAAATAGGATCTGCCAAAATCAAGGAAAAGAAAAAAAAGAAAACATTCTATTTGGTCTTTTTATTTAATAAAAATTTAAAGCTAAAAGCTGCTTAGCCACAAGGGAAGCAATGCAGACCAGTGATAAAGCCAGTAGTCTCTATTTTTAAAGCTGTCTTTTATTTCTGTATTGCTGATGGCCAAACTCAAGCTTTAAGTAACACTTCCCCTTGTGACCAAGCCGCTTTCAACTTTTCCATTTTATTAAAAGAGCTTAATTGAGGGTATTCCATGAGACCAATTTGGAGTTCAGCTATTGTTTTTTTTTAAATAAAAAATGAAAGTCAGAACTGGTCTAGTCATCAGGGAAACAGTACATGCTGTTAAGTTGGGAATAACCCATACCATGCTGGGACTACAGAGTGTTTGTATAATGTTTGTGATGTGGGAAGTGTTTGATTATGGAAACCTGTCAGAAAGTGAGAATATGCATGACAGTAAATACTGGCTTTTATCTCTTTGCTTATTTAATTGTTATTGCAAARCACTTATTTTAAAAAGTCACTAAAAGTACAGTCTTAAAGTGTTGCTGAAATGTGTTTGCTATCATCTCATTTGCCATCTTCCTCTTTGAAATACTGTAAAATGTATTTTCATCCCAGCAATTTGGAACTAGCCATAAAAAAAATGTTTTCAAAGCTTCATAGTCRCATAGATAATTCTGCAATAGAAGTATTAGTTTAGGAGATAAAACAAAGTTGTAAGCAACAGTTTTTTTCATCATCCTATAATTTCAAAATAGCTCCTTACAACAGCAGACTTTGCAATGGTTTTAGGCTTTGGCTCTCACACTGATTCTGAGCCAGAGAACACAACTGGATTTCAACCTCACTAAGGATGTGTTGGATGTAACTGTAAGGAGCAATTCTACAGACCCTGTTTGAGTTCAGAAAAACACACGGTTAAGAAGTAAGTGATAACTATGAATTCTTTTTCTTTGATTCATTTTACCTGTAACATCTGCTTACCTTGCTTGAAATGCCCATCATCAAATGTACAGTGAAGCCAGYGAAAATTTCGGTAAAAGCAATTGTTTCTAATAGATGCATTTTCCCCACATAACAATTCAYTGGTATCTAAAACAGCATTCTAAGAAGAAGCTGCAAGCACATTCTGTTAGACACAGGGGTGACACGAGTTAATTTCATTGCTGTCAGGAGATATCTTGATGGGTATATATTGTGCGTTATCATGAGTTACCACAGCTGCAAGGGATTATGTCTTCTACTAATAATGGCATAATAGAATACCATAACTTGTCACAAGATTTCAAGTCAGCTATGAAATTAACCTATTTCATCACTGAAAAAAAAGGTCTCTACTGATTTCCCCCCCCCTTTTAATGGGACTTTGGTGCTCTTGTAAATAGGAATTAGGAAAGTTTCAAGGAACTGTGGAATAGCTTCATTTACTGAATAAAAATTGCATGTAGTTTCTAAAATTCACTTGATGTATTCTGTGTATACAGATAATGTGAACCACAGCATAATTTTATGGAAAATTAACAATTATTATCTTAATCCAATGGCAATTAAAGAAGTGAAATCTACCCTCTGGAATATGTCACATTCCCCACATGGCAAAAGATGATGTCGATGTTTCCTGAAACATCCTTTGGAGGCCATCAAACTTCACAACACTGAAGAATGACATTATTAAGAAGTTCTAAAAACAGCTTGCTAGAGCCTGATTTAKAGTTCTTATCTCCCTTTTAGGAAGAAACTTAAGAAGATAAAAATGCATCAACAAAGTATTTCATTCTTAGAAAACAAGATGGTTTTCATTCCTGGATGATTTTTTCCCCCATTTAGAGAACTTAATCAGCTCAACAAATAACCAGAGCTGTGCTACAGTACACACCAGGGTGGCTCTGGAAGGTACCTATGGGAAAGAGTGAGCACAACTACTTCCCCCAGTGGCAGTAAGCCATTAGGCTGGGCCACCCCACCTTGTCTAATCAGTGTCCTTTTAAAATAGAAGTGATTTTTGAAGTTGGATGGGTCCAAATTGCTACAGGCCACCAGGTGAGAAACTGAAAGAGCTCTGTATGTAGCCACAGCTAAAAGGTGCARCACTGACATTCCGGCATTGAAGAGGCACAGATATTACCACAGTGAAGTCTGCCACTCAAAACGATATTTGAAAACCACTTAGAAAAACTACTGCTGGCCATTTAAAAATACCCAGGCATTTAAAGACATTTAAACAGTTGGTCTTACTGTGAAAAGCAAGTTAAAAATATTGACATTAACAGAGAAATAGCTTATTCATATCCTCCTAAGGTTTTTCCAAGTAATTTGGCAGCAACAGCTCTGTTTTATCTGATTTGAACTGTGGTTCCACTTTCACCATGGCCGTGAGTGTACAGTTCAGATGAGATCCAAAAGCAGTGTTTACAACATATTGCTGAATTGCTCTGACAATGTAGCATGTGTATCAARTAGAAGGAGCAGAGTATCTTGCATAAGACCACATCGAGGCAAAAGAGCAATCAGCAGCTACTACCCTCTGGTTGTTTCCTGAGAGAAAAGAATAGCTCGTTCAAGTGCCTCTCAATAATTCTTGCCAGGGTTTCCAGCAAGGTCAACAAAGCTTCATGGTCAATGGCTAGTGAGAGWGAAAGGATTAGCAAAAGCATTTAATATTGTCCATTGATGACAGCAGATCACTGAGCAATAAGATTTCCTTTCTTACTCTCAGGGTCTTGTAGATGAACTGTTCCTGCTGAAGCTGCAGGAATTAAACTTATAAAATATGCTTTGCAAAATTTAGRGGAGAAGTTAGATTTGATTTTAATTGTTTAGCAAACCCCAAGAGCTATAGTTCATAAATTAAAAGGTTTTGTGAGCACAAACATTAATTGAGTTATATGTGCTTTCTGAAATGTACTGTCAGTTGGTTCTTGAAAAGATTAATGTTCTTGTGGTTCCTTTGTATGCATGTCTGAATTCTCTGCTTGTCCCTGTGGGTTCTGTTTAGTGGCATTTAGGTCCTCTGATGGAGCAGATGACTTTTTGCAGCTGACAGTGTTGTAACAGAGATCAGAATAAAGCTTATTCCGCTGACCCCCCTAGTCTGAAAGAGGAACTGAAAATGCAGATATGGATAGAAACTGCTATTTAATGTTTTCATTCTGTTGATAAAAACAGACTTATTTTCTCTGATGAGAGAGGTCTGAGCCTTGCCAGAATCTTCCTAAAGCCTGTTGAAGGCATAGATTTCCCTGCTGGATTTTGCTTTCTTTCTTTGTTTAACAAATAGAACAATATTTCTGGGGAGGGAGACACGCAGAGATAGGCAAATGTTGCTTATGGTGGTGGTGGTGAATACATATGATTTTTGTTTTCCCATCTTCCTATTTATAACTCAGGGCTTGCTCCAAAGTCATCACAGGAAGTCTTACCCACCCCTTTCCTTTGGCAATGAAAGGAATTTCTACCATAGTAGCACTGCTCTTTCCTCTACCTCTTCACAGGCAATCACAGACACAGTTTTTAATATTTTCATGATGTTTCTATATTAACAATCTGGGAATTATAAATGCTTTATAGGTTTCTCTGGCCAGGTCTGTGGAGGGAGCATCAACAGCAACTTTGTTTAGAAAACTCTCAGGAGACAGGCTGAACGCTGCTCTTTTTAAAACTTAAGGGAATTATGAGCTATCATGAAAACTTGCTAGGATTTTTTTTAGGAGAAGAAATAGTGTCTCTTGGCTTAAACTTCCTCTATGTCCCTTATTCTTCCAATTCAAAAGCAGCCCACAGAGAATTAGTTTGAAAAAGGCAATTAAAATTTATCGTTTAAATTTGTAATTAATATGCATTGCAATTGTTTTTATTTGCTTAAAAGCTGCAAGTTATACTACCATGCCTAATATCTGGTCATTTGTTTGGGGKTTTTTTGGTTTTTGGTTTGGTTTGGGTTATTTTTTAGGGGAATCTTGCAAGAAAATTTTAATCTCCATTGTATCTGTAGAGGATATWATTGAGAACAGAATTCAACATTGTAAGGACTTCTCCTGGGTAACTTGWTTGAACTGAACACCTTCAGCTGGGTTCCCAAAAGTGAATGACTTTAGTAAGATCAGTAAAAGAATTTGGGCTGAGAATTGCGATCTGCAGAGCCTTCCAGTGCTCAGTGGGACTGTGCTGGAAGCTGAAATTCCCTGGGCTCTGCCTTCTGTATTCAAACTGCAAGATAACCTTCTTCCCTAAATACATAAATTACAGCAAGAGGAGTGAGATCAACCTCAGATAATCCTAGGAGAAGAGAAGAAATGGGCCCTGCTGTGAGAAGCAAGAAGACTAATTGTGCAGTAAGTAAGCTAACAGCTGCCTAATAGCAAAATTTAATAGAAAAAGTACAAAGGCTTCTTTTACCCATCAATATGTGTTTAATCATAAAACAAAATATACAGGTGGGTTGGCTGYCAGTATAGAGCATTATCTAGAAATATAGGTCATGTGTCTCCACATTTCTGCTCAATGGACTTTTACCATGTACAGAAGGCCCTTAGGTTCATGCTGTTTGCCAAGTCTTTGAGCAGCTTACTTTCACTAGAAACCAATCAATTTTATGAAAGAAAAATGCAAGTCATCCCAGCTGACAAGAGGCCTAATGACAAACCATTGCCCTTTTCACTGGTAATAAAATTATTCCCCAAATCTTAAACTGAAATACACACATCTCCAAATATGTAATTTCTCAGAGTGCAAGATGGTTAACACCTATGGTTAAGTGCACAGGTCCCAGTCAGTAACTGAGACCACACCTCTGAACAGCATTTTAAAAGGCAGATTTTAATTATTAATGCAGGGTAGATGTAATTTATTGTTACCATATGCACTCTTAGAAGCCATTTCATTAAATTTCAGGTATCAACAACAAAATGAGTAACGATCTAATTAAATATAGTACAACACACACTCTCGGTGGGTCTAAGCCTTGTATGGCATACAAGGCTGAAGAACAGAGCAGGCAAAAGAGTCCCTGACAGCTACCACAAGATCATAAGGACCTGTCAACTCAGAACCATCAAGAARCTCAATACTGCTTTTTTAAAAGTGGATTAAGCAAACCACATAATAATTTCATTTCTCCCCTAAGGTTTAATATATTTTAATTTATGTAATTCTGCACGTGAATGTCCAAAGAGGACTTGAATGCATTTGGAATGTTTGATTTAAAAGGTGCATCTTTAGTTGAATTCAGATCCTGAATGTCCCTCTGTCCCCATAAGAAGCTTTAAATAAGCAACACCTTTGAAATGCACTTTGAGAAGGACAGGAAACAGCTTTGAGCAGCTCCCTTCCTCTTCTCTTGTTTATCTGGTATCTGGTGCTGATGGGCTGTTCAGGTTCTTTCTCCCTTTGCCATGCTAGGAACATTGCAGAGGGGTGTCAGAAGCTTTGCACAAGCACAAGCAGAATCACCTGATTCCTCCTTGGGGTATCAGAAAAAGCCCATTGAAGCTGCCTTTTTTTTTCGCTGTTGTGCTCTACCTGAAATATTGCAACAGTCTGAAGAGATGAGCTAAAGTTTGTTGTGCCTGTTCTCTTGTTTGAACTGCTTCACCCCTTCCCAAGATTCAGCTTGTGATGAAATAATGTCTCCTTACCCTCCACCCATTTGTGAAAGAAAGCACAAAACAAACCAATACCATTATCTAGTTCACAAAACATGTATTTCACATTTTTCACTTTCACCTCTGTCAAAGTGCCTGAAAAGCAAAAGAGCAATCTGCTTTTACATGCAGAAGCAAAAGTGATATTGCAAGATGAAAGAGGAGGGATTTTTTTGTGCGCTATGTGAAAAGGGACAAAATTTGCAAGTTAAAAACCAAAACCCTGATAATTTTCACATTTTTCTCAAACACTGTAATGTGATTGTCATTCCAAGCAATGCATTATCATTGACTGGCTGCCTTGTGGAGAGAGGCAGGTATATACATTTCTGGTCAGAAAACGTTACCATTTTGTAGATTAATCTCCTTTGTGGTTTATTTTTTGTTTTTGTTTTTTTTGTTTGTTTTGTTTTTGGTTTGGGGTTTTTTTTTTTTTTTTTTTTTTTGGTTGGTTGGTTTGGTTTTTTTTTTTTTCCAAGAGCCTATTTTTGTTTTCTTTTCTGCAGCATGCTCTTCTGAGAAACCCTGATTCTAGATCAACCACTGCAACCTGAATGCATTTACAGTGAAAGCTGTGTGAGAATTCTCCCTGGGCTTCTGGGAATGCCAGATTGATTTGTGTTACTAGTGTTTAGTAGAGCAGTAGGTTACTACAAAAAGTGATTTTGAGATACGATCTCCAGTCGAAATCCATAGCTGTAGGGAGTGATACTTTGAACTAGATATTTTTCTTGCATTTTGGGACCCTTGKATTGCCATTAATAGTCAGAAAGCACATAGTCCTAAAGTAATTCTGTGGTGTTTACACGAGGTAGGTGGGGAAASTCAATGCAGGCAAGATATTAAACATTAGAGCATTTAAATTTTTTTAGATATTATTTACTGAAACCTAGGGTAGGAGAATGCAGTGAACTGAAAATACCAAGCAAGGGACAAAAATCCATTTGACAAATCAGGTCACTAAGGAACTCTCTGAGGCTTTAGCTGTTGAAAAGACTTAATTTTTTAAGACAAGCTTTTTTTTCCATCATGCTGCAACATAACCTTTTCTTTCTTTCTCCTCTGTCCCACTCAAGCTGCTATACTTTAGGATCAGTTCACTCTGTTGAAAACCCATTGTAAAAATGTCAGGGTTCATACAGCTCATTGCTATAGATGACCTTGTAGTACTCTTTGCTCTTACATCACTTCTTTTAATTTCACCTTCCATTAATCATCCCTATTTCTCTCTAGTTACAATGCATCTATTATACTGTTGTTGGATTTTTTTTTCCTCTGAAGCTTCCTGGTCTACTGTTTTGCTTGGGCTTTCTAATATTTCCCTTTTCTTTTTTCCTTTTTTTTTTTTTCTTTTTTATCATTTATGCAGACACAATTATGTTTTCTTATAGACGATGCCTGTAACAAGTGATTACTTAAAAATTTGTGCAAGACTTATTTATGTTCAGCAAGTCAACCTACAATACAGACTAGTTCTTAGCAATATTGTTGCTGTATAAATTGTATTTCACCCTGCCTTACTTATTTTCATATAGATCCCCCAGTGTGAAGCAGAACCTGTTTTCACACTCACCACACTCCCTGCTTAACCTTCTATTTTTAAGCCATTTTTATTTTTCCCATCTTATTACATGTACATTCTCAAAGTGAATTTGTATTGTTGAGGAAACTCTTTCGGACCTTTCTTTTCTAGTTAAACTAAAATACCCTTCCAAATCATATTCTTTTAAACATCTTGCTTCTGTCTCTCATTTTTTCACTCACATAAGTTTTTACTAGGTATTTAAGAATTTATATCAACAATTTTGTTACATTTTAAAGCTGTGTTTGTTTGTTTCTCCAATTCTAACTATCCCTTCTATATTTAAATGCCATAGTCTGACATTTTCCTTGCCTTTTTTTAGTGGTTATTGTATCTCTGTTTTTATCTAAACACACTTTAATTTTTRCTTATAACTCTCTGCTAAAAGTTCATTGTGTTTGTTCACTAAATCTGAAATAAAATAAGATATTTTTATTAATTTCCTAATTATATCATTAATATTTCTTTTGTATGATTAAATTGAATTCACAGACATCTAACAGTGGACAAATACCAGTCAAAAATAAAAGGAAGTAGTAAAACATGTAAGGTTATACATTTATTTTTAAATTGTTGCAATTCAGAGAGTACCATATCTGATTTACATCCTATTTTTAGAAAACATTCATCAACCCCAAATTTACCTCAGTATTAGGGCGCAATATCAGAAGAAACTGTAGATGCAATTGGAAATATCTGCTGCCATTATGTTGCATATTAATCTTTAATTCAGATGATTTTGACTTTATACTTATGATTTTTGTCCCTCTTGAGCAACATATAACTATTTTTTCCTGCTAACCCCCTAAATATCAATGTAAGATTTTGATCATAGTGACATAAAAACTTGGTGTGCTATGTAATTTATTTTCCATTCTGAAATTGAGAAATCCTTTTCAAAGTTGATACTCTGGCCAATGAATATATCACCTAGAAAGTACCTTGCAAACATTTTCTTCATTCACAAGGTCACTCTTTTAAGATCAATTTGAATATTGTGTTTAGTGAATAGTAAATGCAACTTTTCTGATTACAGAAAAGATTGCAGTGCTCATTTTATATTCTGCTTAACTCACGTGTGTTTTCTTTTTGGTAATTCTTGCCCTATTACAAATCTAGTTACTTCTTGGTCTGCCTACACGATTCAATTAATATCACCTTATATAAAAACACAAGCACTTTCACTCTACCTTATGTTTGATGATTTTCCTTTTTCTGATTTTCCTGCCACATGGCAGCCATTATTAATGATCACTTCTTTAGTGCCACATTTCCTGGAGGTTTTAAAGTGGTTACTTTCTCAGCACCCTCCCTTAAGAAGCTTTTATCTGGTTCAAATTCCATTGCTAACTATCATGCTATTTCTAACCTTCTATTTCTTAGTAAAGTTCTTGAAAAGATACTCTGTTCTTAACTTTCCAAACACCTTGTTAATAATAATCCCTTTGATTGTTTCCAAGTAGGATAGATTTTCATCTCCAGCATAGAACGAAACTGTTCTATTCCACTTACAAGAGTTGAAGATCTCTTGAAATCTTACCTAGTGATCATAGTCCTTTTCCCTCCTCATTATTTTAGATGACAGTATGGCATTTGGCAATAAGAACTTAATATTTTATTACAGCATTACAGATCATGAGATATTCCAGTTCGTGACAACTTCATTTTAATGGTAACACTTTTTTCCTCTAGTTGTTATTTGTCTCTTTYTTGTTGTTGTTGTCATTTTATTTTATTCACTTTTGTAAGATATTTGATCTGTTAACTTCCTTTTTTTCTCCCCCCTTTCATTTTCAACAGTCCTGCAATTACTGGAATAATATTATAATGGTAATAGCATCATGCTTTGACATTTGAATTTTTAATTAAATTACTGATCAACTCTTAACTACAGTGTTTTTACCAAGTGCTACTTAGAGATGYTAAAGAAGTTCAGCCATTGATCTCAGAACTTAATTTTGTATAAGCTACTTTCATTTTCATACACTTCAGGAACAGCTTGTGTTCCTCAAAGAAAATTCTGCAAATTAACATACTGTACTTGCATGTCAGCTCACTTGCACAGCTAATTAAATATTTCTCATGTGCATTACAGATGATGACTACTTCAGTTTATGTTTCAGAGATGTTTTCCAACATTCTGTGATTTATTTATAGGTATATCTATGGCACTAATCATTGGAGTATTTGAGCACATAGAAATGATTAAAGATACATCAAAATTGCTTCTGGAAGGTACCACTTTTCTTTCTCTGCTTTGAAGCTGTTTCTTTACCATAATCTTCTGGAGAATGATTCCTCCTGTGTTCAGTGTCATTACTACATACCTATTGGGGAATGCCAGTTAATATAGATATGCCTTGTACTGAGCTTGAAAGTCATGTGGAAGAGGCTGCACTTGTTTGGGATCAGCTTTGTAGGAATTTGTTTCTTATTATTGGCCTGTCGCTGAGAATGCCCTCCTTTCCATTGTCACAAGATGAAAGCCAGGGATCTATCAGCCAAGTATCCCAAATGAGTGTAGCAGTCATTCTGGGAAATTGTGAAAGACAGTGCTTGAGATAAGTGGGCTTCAGCCTTTCATATGTTTGATGAGGGAAGGGAAGGGGAAGCAAGAAGCAGGACAAGSTTTTCAAGATAAATAATTTTAGTATGAAGAACTCTCTAGTTTCTCTTTTTCCTCACTCACATAGACTTCAGTTCCATTTTGAGGAAAAATTATTTTCTATTAATATTTACAGAATCATGATTTTGACCACAGTACTTAGGTAGAGGTAAAACTTATTTAAGGAGATTATAGACAATGTTAAAAATTAGTTCCTTAAATAAGTCTTGAGATGATAATAATCTACTTCTGAGCACACTRTCTTGAGGCAAAATTGAACTACAACTCAAGTATTTTGCCCCTCCCTGGAAAAGACTACATAAAYTTAAAAAAAMYTAAAAATTGTATTTAAATCTATTTTAAAGTTCTCATATTTGTTTTYGCCTTTTGTAAAACCCTATGTTAAAATTCTATTTTAATTATGTCCCTCTGGAGTTTCCATTTTCCAAAAAGAAAAAGGCAAACTTTTTTGACCAGGAATTTAATTTTACATATACACTGCATTGCAACTTATTTGCAGAAGAGGGGGAAAAGAAAAACCTGATAAAAATCAAATTGGTTGTGTGTAAATTGCTTGTGTGTTTTGGCTTATAATACTACAGATTTTACACATGGTGTGCAAAAAATGTTCAGGCATATCTATGAGTTTATTCTAAAGTCTACAGGACCTCAAAATCCCTTCAAAAATTTTCAGGATCCTATTTCAGCGTGGCAGAAAAGCAGTCACAAGAAAAAGGGAAGTGGCAAGGATAAGCAGATATTGCAGGCAGTTGTAACAGTATTTCCTCCCACCATTTTCCCTTGCCACAGCTCACTGGACATCRATGCTGGATTCCACAGTTTTAATGAACAGTTAATATGCTAATGTGGAAACAGATGAGCAGACCTTTTCAAGAGGCAATTACTGTGGAGACCTCAATAACTAAGGTAAATTTCAGTGACAAACCACAGGTATAGCATAAGCCATTAAAATTTAGAGGACCTCTGGACAAAAGGCAAAACAACATGAACTCTTGTGAAAGTTTATCTTTGAAAAGATAAGCCAAATACAAATTTTACTCAAACATATAAAATATGGAATCACTTGGAGTGAATTGTTCTTTTTCATTTTCAAAAGGGCAAACCCATACTGCTTTGAGATTTTGTCTTTGTTTGGCTTTTATTTTATTTTTTTTTCCTTTTCTCTAGAAGCTTTAACCACATGAATAGGAAGTTATTTATACTTCTTATTCACAGGTACCCCAAAATGAAATAACATTCTTTCCCTGCTCCTGCTTCAAGAACCATACAGCTCAAATCATTAATGTTACAAGAAGTGCATGTGGGAATGCACAGAAAAACAGTTTACTCCTTGCAGCTCAACATATTAGACAAYGACGCAGACGCACTGCAGTAAAAATGTGCTGAAAAGAATGTAGTATATCACTTTCAAGTTTGCATTATACATAAGAAGTATGRCAGAATCAAATACACTGTTAGAATAATGAGCCGATAATCTGGGCTAAAAGGAACACACGAGCGCCTGGAATTTTGTTTGGTGGAACATCCAAAACCTGTTTCTTGTGGATGGTTCCGCGTTCTGAGATTGATTATTCATGAATTAGTAAAAATTTGCAGTGGCAAATGCAGTTTTCCATGGGTTAGAATGGGGAGAGGGGAGATGAGAAGATGCCCAGCTCAGTTTGGGGTGTCTCTTGCTGTCTGTGACACACAGCAGGACAATGGGAGCCTTTGCACAGCCAGCCTGCTGTCTGGAACTCTGTGGACGTGGCCTCAATGGCACTGAGTGGGGCATGAGTGACTGCTCTACTGCCACCACATTTCCTCCCCCTGGAAAAACCATTCTTTGCTGTTATGAGCAGCAGGGTATGGAACAAAGCTGGAAAGAGCCTGATTGCTGTAGAGAATGATATAGAGTGGTGTGTCAGGAGTAGGACTGGTAATGAAGGAGGGAACCTGGAAAGAATCTTGGTAAAGACGTTTCAGCAGAGCTCTAGTAAGATATAAAAAAGCTCTTTCTGCGCTTTAGTATTTCAGGGGTGTTAATCTGGACACACAGGTAAACACAATTTAAGGGAAGGAGATAAGAGAAATCGCATGAAGTAGCAAACACGACATTTGATACTACATACTACAAATGATTACACTCATCCAGTATTTGGGGAAAAACAAGAAGGCAAGAAGCCCAAACTACAGAGATTTTTGTTTTATACTAAACACAGTAGGATACATGTCCATATGGCTTGAGTGAAAGGGACAGTGAAATTTTACAGGAAAACAATGAGTGCAAAATAACTTGTCTAAAAATTTGGGAATTCTGTAAAATATTTGATCTGAGAGCAAGAGGCATTGTTGTTTGCACTAAAGTACTGGTTATCTAGGACTTGGAGGGTTTATACATTTTTTTTATTAATCTAGGAAGTAGAAGAATGTATGGTGGCTCACCCAGGGTACATTCAGAAAGAATCAAATCAAACTCAAGGCAGTAAAATTTATTTTAAAAATACAGGCACAGACACACACAAGCACAGACACACACACASACACAGCATTGCCAAGAAAAAAAAGATCTTACTAATATTTTACAATATTTTTTGGCACGAAACAGTTTAGCTCTAGTACGCATATTTTAAAATTTATTGTGGAATAACTGTACAAAAAATAGAGATTTCTGCTAAATAGTCACACCAAAAAAGTGCTAGATACCAAATATTATCTGTATGAGGACCCTTTGTTAGGAAAATATGAGGGTTTTGTATTGCATTTGCTATAGCAGATACTACCTGCATTTCGGTATGCTCAATTATCTGGTCTTAACAGCAGCATACTTTATTTTAATATCAACCTTTTACTACAGTCAGCAAATATTGTGTATTTTGTTTAAATTGACATGTCATATGTTATTATAAAATATGAAAAGGAATGATTGGGTTTTTTAGAGTTAGGCAGAATCATTTTACTGTGGTTTGGCTCAAATGAATAGCATATTTTCTTTTAGACAAGCCTCAAAAAAACCTATGAGAAAATAGAGCAACCAATAAAGTAAACATTAAAATGTGAAATACGAACTAATGATTAATTGTTTACATTTTTATTAAATTACTTACAGATCTGACTGCATCTTAACCTCCTCTTGGACTAGAAAATATAAATAATCTTTTTATGAGATGGTTGATAACTGAGATAATACAGGTATCAGTTTTCATGCATATATACAAATCTCCTTTGCACTCTGAATACCACTTTATGTGTGCTAGCCAAAATTGCTTGTCAAGATTTGTGTTTAAAACAATAACAACTGAAAAAAGTGGCATTCTTTAAGGGTTTTCATTGATTGTGTTTTATTATGCAATTATCTGAATGCTGAACTCAGGAGTAAATGGGAGTCACTCAGCACAATCTCCTCATGAAATGAAGACAGTGAGATTAAACAAGTTGAAAAATCTACTATACTATTGAGTGTAGTTTCTGATTATGCAATGGAATCAACAATCAAAATACAGTGTACAAATAGACAGAGATTTTAAGACAAGCATAACTTCCAGTTGTCTGAATGCAGTTCTAAAACTTAATTCCATTACCTGCTTTTGTTCAAATGCTGGGTAAATACAGACATTTCTTGTGAAAATAGTAGCTGAAGAAATATAACTGAATTATTAATTGATGTGACATTTAYTCTAGTCTAATATCAAGGAAGTTCTTTCTTGGTGACTTGTTTCACACTGGCAAAGCTGTRTATATTTGTTATCACCAGAAGATGATTTGAAATTCTTTCAACATTTATGTGCTAGAAGGATTGGTAGCTCACAATATCTTACTAAAGATGAGACTTCCTACGTGATCTAGTTACTTGCTAGTCTAGATATTTTAAAAAGCAGAGAGAATAAAAARTGCTGCAGCAGGGGGCAGGCACAAGGACACAATGGTGATCGTTATGGAAAACACAAATCCATGGTTTCTACATGAGATAAGAATATTCCCAAAGGGCTGGAAAGYAGTAAATATAAAGTTGAGAAGCTCTAAAAGTAAGCAAAAATGTATAAGCAAAAAAAAAGTAAGTAAGGAAAGGGAAGGGAAGGAAAAGGAAAACAATTTTTGAACAGCAAGTTGACTAAAATAGGAAAATATGCATTTCAAGTATGCCTTCTTTGCTGCTTTTGTTTGCATAYTGTTTTCTCCTAATTTTCTTCTATAGTTGTTTACTAGCAGTGAACAGTGGACCAGCATAAGTTATTCTCTAGTACTCATCCATTCAAATTTCTGTATTCACTAACGTATCAATAGGGTATCCTTCCAGAATGGACTTATCCTTTAGATAGAAGGGATATTTTTCTAGAGACAGATATATATTTTCCAAGAGTATATATTTAATTTTATTTCTGCAATAAAATTGACCATGTCCTCTAAAACACCATAGGCTTGTTGGGCTTGTTTCTTACTCATGACTTTAATTCTAATAGATCTCCTTTRTCCCATGAGAATTTGTTGTTGATAGGGATTTTGTTTGTAAAGAACTTCAGATAAGTGTGTGTTGAAAGATGTTCCCATACAGAGTGTTCTGTTTAGGAAGCATTTTCATTTTAAGGATTATCACACCTCTGGGAATTCTGAGCTTTGTACACTTATAATCAAATCCACCCTGCTTCCTCTGAAAGTTTTCATCTCTCAGAAAWATCCCTTTTGAGATTCATATTAGTGATTTTATCCACAGAGATTCTTTTTGGTTAAATTAAATCTTCATGAAAGTGTTTTTTTCCTCACTGGAGAGAACAAATTGAAGGAATAGAAGACCTAATRCTCTTATATGTCCATTTTGGTCCATTTGAGTAAAAAGTGCATGAAAACGGTTTGGTTTCCTTACAAGCTTTCCCGACAAGTAAAGTGTTGTATCCTGGAAGTAGGGAGGAAGTGTATTGCCTTCTATTAATTTACTACTTCTGGTCTAGCCTAATTACTGCCACTGGTGGCCCAGAATTTCAGGTCCCAGTTAGTGAAAGTATTGCATGTAAGAATATCTTAAGTCACAGATAGGGGTTTTTTTTGCACTCAAATATTTCCCATCCCTCCCTAAGTAGAGATATTTGTAAAAAAGAGCTATTTCATATACATATGTGGTTTATGTTATTTTCATACTATAGTATTTTAAAGATAACTCTACCATTAATTTTTGCATGCTACCTGAGAAATAATTTAGCTCAATGATGATACCAATCAATAGGAGAAAGACCAGGGAAGGAAGGAAGGAAGGAAGGAAGGAAGGAAGGAAGGAAGGAAGGAAGGAAGGAAGGAAGGAAGGAAGGAAGGAAGGAAGGAAGGAAGGAA
>NW_026624183.1:25031-75340 GCF_030028575.1 Malurus melanocephalus
ACTAATAACATTGTAAAAACTTTATTTATCCACCAAACTGGAGTGCAATCTTTAGACAAGAAGAAGTCACTTTAAAACAATTTGAATTTTTACATTATCTGACTCAAAATATTAACTATTTTATTATCAAAAATGTCTCATTGAGACGGATTAAAAACATTGATACTGGTTTGAGGAGAAATTRASACTTTCTCCTACATCTGACAGCATMATGAGTCATGTTGCATTAAGTCGCTAATTGTGTCTATGCATATCAAGCATCATTATAATTAATTTTCCATTATAATCACAAACTGTGATTTGACCGGTCCTTTTGAATTCAACTAATTTTTTTTTGCAAAGTATTTTTCTTTTCTATGGCATGCTCTTACCACTGCATAATATCAACAAATATTACCTTGTTTTTCTCAGATTCCAGTTTCTCTCCAGTATAACATTAGCTACCTTGCTCCTTAATTTCCTGATACCAAAGTGTATTGGCAAACTTCAGTTGCCATGATATGTAAAAGGAATAGGAGAAGACTCAGCCTGCTGGAAAACTGATCCCTCAAAATGAATTTGAACTTAAATTAGACATAAATTTTCCTCTTGTGCCACCAATTGATCAATGAACACACACCACACACACATACACACACACAAAGAAAAGAAAAGAAAAAAAAAGAACAAAAAAGAAAAAAAAAAACTGGCATAACTCTTCTTGATGTTATTTTCTCAGGTTCTGAACACTAACAAAAAAAAAAAACTGGCATAACTCTTCTTGATGTTATTTTCTCAGGTTCTGAACACTGATATAGTTTCATTGCACACCTTTACCAGAATAATAAGCAATGGAAAAACTTGCACTGTCCACTTCCCTAACTGAAATTTTGTTAAATTCTCCAGAGACGTTTTCTGTAGATGAAATCCTGCTAGGACTTCTGCAGTGCTGATTAGTTTGACTAGTTTGCTGCAGTAGAACTACTCTGACTTTCAAAGTCTCCCCGCAGAGAACAGAGTAGACCCTACCATGACTGTTCTCAGATATCTCACATGGAACTAAAAACCAGAGCAAGATCAAATGCCATAAAAATATTATGATCAGTTTTTATTTTGCCCACCATACCCCAGCCTGATTTACTGCATAGTGCAGACAGATTGTCTRTCCAAATAAAACCCAACAAACCCAGAGCCTCTTTAATATCTCTTTTTACCCTTACCATTGGATTGTCACCTGACATAAGCCCAACCCAACATTGAATATAAAATTATTGATGGTATAATGGTCCTCTCTATGGTGATCATCTCCACAAAATTAAAATGCCGTATACATGTGGTCTTATCTTCACAGCATGTAGGAAATATACTGCACTCCTCATTTTGCAGCATCAAATGCATAAAGTAGCACCAAAATAAAACACTAAGTTTGGATGCTATACCTGACAGGTTGAGTTTTTAGCAATAATAGCATTTGTCTAAAATATCATGTTCTCACAACACAGTTTCTCCTAAAATTACCTGCAGCTAAAAGCACTCTGGGTTCTGAAGATAGGAGCAAAAGTTTCTCAGATTGGATAAACTCAATTGACAGCCAGCTGTAAAAGGTTTTGCTTTAAGGGAGTACTGAGAACAACTTAATTATTTTGTAGTGAATCAAATTCTACAGAGAGGCCTTAACACTRAGACCACTTTTTCTTTTCCTAGAATGTCCATTTTTGTTCTTATTTCTTGCAATCAATAAGAGATATTTTTGCATCTATACAGGRCAAGATCCATTCACATGTTTTATACACTATTGTATCATGAGGTTGTTTGGCTATGTCTGTTTTCAAGATATGCCTGGAATGGAAATCAAAACAATAGTAAAAACAGAAGCCCTCCATTTCTAAGGGCTAACCTATTTGAGTGTGCTTCTTCTGTGACATTGGAACACTCGATTTGTAGTACCCCTACTAATATTTCATTTTCCCAAAGCATGAGGGGGGRAATAGCTTTATTTTTCCATTAGAGGCATTATCAGCCTCAGCATAACAAAAAAGAAATTGTTAGACAATTAGAGTGATGARTAACAAGATTAGGTCAAGTGTTTCTATTGGTTAAAGAAACTATTTTTAGAATCATGAAGAAAGCTCTAAATTTATTAAAAACCATCAAAAGAGACCATAGCAGTGATTCTCTACCAACCATATGAAGTTAAACAAGGGAAAGTGCTGGATTCTCTACCTGAGATGGGGCAGGTCTGGATRTACAGACAGACTGGGGAATGAGACACTGGAGAGCAATGCCACAGAAAATCACCTGGGAATCCTGTTCAGCAGAAAGTTGAATATGAGCCAGCAGTGCCCTGGCAGCCAGGAGGGCCAAGTGTGTCCTGGGGTGCATCAGGTGCAGCATCACAGCCGGGCAAGGGAGGGAATTGTCCCGCTCTTCTCTGCACTGGGGCAGCCACACCTCGAGTGGTGGGGGAGTTTTGGCCACCATAATACTAGAAAGATATAAAGAGCTGTTAGAAAAAATCTGAAGCAGGACAGTAAAGATGGTGAAGGGCTTTCAGGGGAAGCCAAATGAGAAGTGGCTGAGGTCAGTGGGTTTGTTCAGTCTGGAGAAGAGGAGACTGAGAGGAGACCTCATGACAGTCTACAACTTCCTCATTAGGGAAAGCGGAGGGGCAGACACTGATCTCTTCTCTGTGGTGACCAGGAACAGAGTGTGAGGGAACAGCCTGAAGCTGTGTCAGGGGMGGTTTAGTTTGGTTATTAGAAAGAGCTTCTTCACYGGAGGGTGTTTGGGCACTGGAAMAACTCCCCAGGGAASTGGTCACAGCACCAAGCYTGACAGAGTTCAAGAAGTGTTTGGACARTGCTCTCAGGCACAYGGTGTTACTCTTGGGGATGTTCTGTGCAGGGGCACGAGATTGGACTTGATGACCCTTGTTGGGTCCCTTCCAACTCMRGGTATTCTGTGATTCCACAAAATACAAAAAGCAGCAGCAACAAAAACTTTATGTAAAGAAAAAGTTGCATGCGTGCATAAAAATTATATCCTGACCTTTTCAATGATCAGTTTATGTCCAGAAGCATAAGARCTGATAAAACTTATTTTTGCAATATAACTAGAGATGTTGTTATTGGCCATAAATTAATCTGCCCTTTTGAAAAATTCAGCTGTAATGTCTATATTCTATACTGTGTAAGCATTGYAAGTTTTAAAAAAGCAAAATGGCATACAACTGATGAGCTGTGCAGTCGTATTTTTCATAACGTTGTGTTTCCAACATGACTTATTTATCATTGCTTCACTACTGCATAGAATAACAGAGTATAATGCTTGCTAAAATGTAAGTACTTATATAAACTCATCTGTGCAGCACTTGCTTCCCCAGTAAGTACATTCCTAGTACTGTACTAATTCCAGTATGTTGCTAAAATTATATCATGAAAGTAATTTGGARATTTCAAATAGCACTCATAATGTTTCAAASATACTTTCAATGCTACCTGTCATTYCTTTTAGCCTAGTAATAATGGGTTGGGAAGTATCATCTGACATTAAAATCTTCATGAAAGTGAAATATGAATATAATTTCTTAAGCAGTTAGCCTTGGTATTTAAACACMCATTTCAAGTTAAGTTTTGTGCATGACTAGTAGGAGTTCTTTTTAATTTTTATTTTATACACTCCAAGAAACCTCTGGTCACTATTCTGCTGCTGAAGTATAYCAGCTCCTTTTACTTCTCTCAGTTGTGGAGGAAATGTCAGTTCTGGGGATGCTGAATTTGAAGATGAATAGCCAGCTTAACAGGTGTAAACTTCAAAATAATAACATCGAAGAAACTTTTAAGATGGTTAGTGRCAGCTAGAGAACATCTAGTTTAGAGAAGGGTCAGAATGTCTTCTCTAAACYCCCTCATTCAGAATTCATAGCAGCAAGTTGTCTTTGTAAGGCTGAGCCAACGCAGTTCTGTCGGCCTGTCCAGCTGCTGACTGCTTTGGTGGGCCACCCCTGCACTCAGGCCAGCTTGTCAATGCATTTCTTGAACTCACAGCTCTGGATTTTGTTTTAGTTCCTATGTATCCCAATCTTCTATTGGTTACTTTGGACAGCAGAGTGAGTAGGTGCTTTCTGAGAAAGTGCACCAACAGTTTGCTGCAGAACTTTTGTTCCAACACGCAATTTTGTCTGGCTCCCTGAAAACAAGGTATTGTATATCCACATACAGAATATGTCTGGTTGTAGTACAGACACAAGGCCAACTGGGCAATAGCCAGGAGAAAAAAAAAAATAAAGGAAGTGGTAGGCTTGGTTCAAACCCTTTGTAGAATGGTGGAGACACATCCTTTACATCTTTCTAGACAAAATCCCTACAATTTAAAGGAGTGTATGCTTTTTATTCAGCAACATCAGCATTGTCAGCTTGCAAGCATAGTCTATCCATCTATTATACAATATTCATACTCAAAGAAGAAATAAATTAACTTTTGCCTGGAAAGGCAAAAGCAAGTACCGTGTAAAGAAAGTTCTACCTAAAACTCCATCTATGACAAATGAAAGGATCACATTCTGTGTTTTGGTGCATTTTTGTGTTGGTATATAATAAACATCTAGATACTCATCAGGTTCCCTTGTTAACATTAGATCACCTTAATTTAAGGACTGAATAGGTACAGTAATCAGAAGCAGGTGTTTTGTGATTAAGACAAATGAAAACAAAAGAGAATTAATTTGTGCCATGAGCCTATATTAAGTTTTCAGGCAAACTATTTTAAATAATACCTCTTCTATGATTTGTGAGTGGATATAGCTAGATGGTTCTTTCTTTTAGACCATTTGTGAGATTCTTTGGCAGTGAGACACCAATGAGCTGTGTGAAACAGCAGCAGCACAATAATAAGTCAAAATTCTTTTACTTCACCCACTTTTGGGGCCAAAAATTAGWTTTCTTATATGTAAATGGAAGTTCTATGCATGTGAGTAATATGCYTTACTGCAGGGCGGCTCCTTTAAAATAATTCTGGAATTAATATCAAGGCAATTTGTAACATGGCCATGGGTGGAGGAGTCACAGAATGAGGGTGAATTCCTCCTTCTGACTCAATATTTCTTTCAGGAATCAGGACTTTTTTCAAGAAAACTATACCTGTTTTCTAGATCACCTACTTTGCCATAAAACCAACGACAGGCTCTAGAGCCAGCAGAAGTCAAGTGGAATTGGGGGGGGGTTCACTGGATCCATGGCTAAATCAGAGATTAAAATTCTATTTTTGATTAGAAGTATAATCTGAAATTCTTTGTTACACAGCATATGATCTTGCAGTGGGAAGTGATTTAATTGTAATTTCATATTTTGTGCAAGTTTCAACTGCATGCAGTTGTTTACACAGAAGAGTCATAAGTAATGCTTCGTGCAGAGCTTACAGAGTTGATGGTAAAGCCAGATTTTGATGTCCCTTAACTGCTTTATAGAMCATTTTTAAAATCTGGCTTCAGAGATGCTTATGTAACTATATACAAAGACCAATAATGTCAGCATGCCATAAGAACGAGTCACTGTGATTCGATTTCAAATACTGCTGTGCATTTAATAGCTTCCTGCATGCTTTGGTTTTTTTGTCTTAACAATGATYGTGTTTTGGAGCACAAATTAGCAGATTATTATTGATAGTTCATGTASTCAATAAAAAATGTGCATGTTGCTTGAGACTTTCAAGTAAAATTTCTCTTTCCTCTGAAGAGCATACCACAATATAGAAAAAACACACCCAGAAAATGTGGTTTATAGTAGGTCCAAGTCTGCTGATGTTTAGATCAACATTTTCCCTTCGCTGCTTGCCTGATACCCTCCTGTCAGACTGTGTTCTCACAACAAGAGGATTTTTGATTAGGGATCGCTAAACTGTACGTGGAAAAAAAAAAAATCTAGGTTCCAAAACAATACTGGTTCCTTGGTTCTATTTATTATAAATAAATTTTTAATAGTAGCTCATATGAGATGTCATAGAGGACAAATAAAAAGAAAAAACTATATGCCACATGAATGCTAAAAACATTTGTCCAGATTTTTTTTTAAATTGTAGGAATAAACAAGGTTATTAATAGGTAATTACTTTAAAGTCTTTAGAAGTTTTACTTTTTTTCTTTACCTCATGCTCCCATATAGTTTTAATTTGGTGACCTTAGCCATGACAAATGCAAATAAAGTTCAGTCTTCTATTAAAGTTTCAGTTACTTTGCTTTTGCATATTGAAAAATAATCAACACAAATTATAGTCCTCTGGCAAAAGTGTATGGTGGACAAAATCTGTTACATATATTATAAAACCAACCAAAAGTCTATTTGAAACATCTTGAAAGTTAAACTCTGAAGGGAACAATAAGGCTAACTATTCCCCATATTTCAATTTCACTATATTAATGTAAAGTATCCTGGGAGGATTCAAAGGCTTCGGCTTCTTTTGCATTTTCAATTGTTATCCATAAACACATGAAAAGGGGGTTATACTTGACTTGATCCAGAGTGGATATAGATTACAAAATATGAAAACCTTTAGTTCTCTCTTCTGTGTTAACTTAAAAWTGTCTTCTATATTCCAGTTCTAGGCGATTTTACCTTCTCTTAACCATGCAAAAGCTATAGTGTTTCAAAGCTGCAGATTAGTGATGGTGGCAGCTTATTCCTTTTGGTTATCTACAGCACCATCTTAGTGTCTTGAGGCATAAAAGAATATTATCTGTGTGACAGTTATGGCTAGAGCCATCTATACTGTTCATGCTATCAGCTCTCAAAGAGCTCAGAATAGAAATCATTCAGTTTAAGACATCTTCTGTAGTTTCATTAAAAGCTTAAAATCATGAGGTACCACAAGTTATGACTAAGGTTATATGAAAATTTCAGTAAATCTACGATGTGGAAAAGTACATTTTCAGTTGGGGTGGTTAGCATAGAATTGCTAATCTTTTGTAAAGGCAGTTGACCATAAGCAAGACAACCTATAAATCTGCTTTCCTTCTTTACTTAATTTTCATCACAAATAATGTGCCACTCTGATTGCATGAAATCATCAGGAGTGTCTTCAATTACTGTGTGCAGCCTCTGATCAAAATGACTTCCTCTATTCTCAATCTGGGSGATGATGGGGAGGAAAACGGGAGGAGGGGGGGTGAGAAATGCACAGCTAGTTATGTATTACAAATGTCAGGTTACTGTGAAAGTATATRTATTCATATTTAATAATTTCTAAGCTGGAGTTGTGATTGCAATAATGGCTCATTCATATCTGCATTTCATTTAAATGCACTGTTTTGACTCACCGAACGTTTGTCATAGATATTACAGCTAAACTTTTTCACATGACCACTGAGGTAATGACAGCATTACATTACCAGAAAACTGCATGACTTGCTGATACTTCCATTTTCCTCAGCAGCTTATGAAATAATCAAAATGTGTGCATGAAATGGCGGCCTGTTCTGAATTTATTTTAATACAGATAGGCTTATACAGAGAAATGAAGAAGAGTGTAGGACCTCAGACACAAGAGACAATGACTACACACAAAGCTGAATTTTACTAGCAGGAAAGATGGATATATGGGTATTAGACTTTTCATAGCTATAGGAAGGATAATCTTTCAATCAGATTAATGAGAAAATATATTGCATGGGCCCTACAGCACTTTTTGCTTTCCAGGCTAATACGTGATTTAAATCCCAAAAGTACATTTTCAGCATTACAATATCCTTTGATAATAATGTCGCTTGCACAAAGACAGATAAAAATAAAACAGTCCCCCTTGATTTCCCATTTTAGATTTGAAGTATATTTTCTGTTCTTTGCCTGCAATGAAGTGAATTCTATTGAGAAGAGTCACATTTAATAAGACAAAGGGAATTTTCTAATTATGCTACCTGTCAAGATTTGAATCTATGGGATTGCAACTGCAATTGAAGAAACAGAGGAAGCAATTGCATATAGTCCGGTTTACTTTGGTGTATGATTACTATTTGCACTTAGATATTGCTAAATGTAAATCAAGCACACACACAGAAGCATGCTTTGAAGTAAACACCAAAAGGCAAGTCTCAAAATGGATTTTATAGTCCTTATTTCAATTTTCAGTATGCAATTTCCCCAGCTTTTCTAATTTATCTATAGAAAAATAGCAGAAACCTGTGAAAATGCAACACTTTTAAATAACCCTGAGTCACACAAATATACAGTGGTCCAAATGGTAAATGTAATTAAAGCACAAATTACTAATAGTAAGAATGTATACTCATGATTATGCTAGGTTAAGCATTTATGCATCTTTCTTTAGGAAAGCAAGTGCTGTAGTGGTGAAGAAAAACAAAAACCAATTAAAATTAATGCAATATGAAAACCAGTTTCTTATATTTTTTACATAGTTCATATGAGAAATATGCAAACATTAAAGTAAATCTTGCTGTTATAAATGGAGGCCTGAAAGTTATCATATGCTGTCCTTTCAGGGTCTCTGGGGAAATGTTCAATGTGCCCCATCAGACATTACTCTTATTTGCAGCTTTGCAGTCTTGGAAACACTATAGCACATTAGACAAGGAAAATAAATATTCTGTTCTTGATGGTTTTCTTCATATTRCAAGTTTACACAAATTCGTGATACACAATCAATTATTATAAACACTTTATATAAATAATAAATTAGTTCTTTTAGTGGSTACTTCAATTTTTTTATTTTTTATYAARGCAATGTCTARCASAATAATTCAGATTATGATCAYRGAMAAAACAGCATAATTGACAAGCCTGTTTGGGGATTTTTTAATAGTTTGCATGTGTGTATTTATACATATATGTGTATGTGTGCATACACATATATGCACATATAAATATTCATATGGACACAAATGCATATATTTATAAATATATATGCAAACACAGACATACACACTCATAAAATCTATTGCAAAATATGCTTTATTTGGTACTGAAACACAATTGGATCTTATTTTAACTCATCTGGTTTTATGCAAGTTGCAAACTGACTTTTTGATTATTTGGTTTACATCTCTATTTARCTTCTTCTATGGTGTTTATTCAGGGAGGGAAGAAAGATGGCCACATCACTTTTTTTCCATAAAAATATTTAAGCTCTGTAGATGTTTTTTAATAACTCCCAAGTGGTGTCTTTTTGARCACTACTATCAAATATCTTATTACTAAGCTGCAGCTTTAAACATTTACAGTAGGAAGACTACTAAAAATTCATAAATGATTTCAGCATTCTAGTCTGGCTCAGGTTTCTGAATACATAAATATGCAGCACATCCAGTTCCAGACCAAATATTTGGTGTCATCATCCACCCATATGACAACAGCAAAGCATAAAATTCMTAGGGCTGCAATCTCCTTTCACATCTGTACCATAGGAACTTCAAAATTTTGAATTATAGATGTGTTAGACAGGCTGCCGATATGCCAAGTCTCTTCCACCCTACAAATGGTGTTAGCATTTCCACATGTCTTCCACATTTGTAATTGTTTATTCAAACAGGAGATGATGGGACCAAAGATAGATTAATTCAGGTAAATTTGCCTTTTGTGGGCCAAATTTTTCAGAAGCAGGCATGTTAAACTGCAGCAGACAAATTATGCTGACCCTGTGATCCTGATATAGGGTAGATCTTTTCCATCTTCAGCATTGTCCTTTCAAAGGAACACAGAAGGTTCATGTACTGAGCTTCCTCCCCTCTGTCACTTCTGAAGCCTCTTCTCCTTCATGCAGAGATCAGAAAGATTTTTGTACCTTGCTGTACAAAAACACCCATGAAGTGACCTTAAAAGGAAACATTGAGAGCAGGGTTGCAGAGGCTTAGMGCTTCACAAAAGTATGAGAGAAGGAGAAGCTGCTTTTTAATGTGCTTCCCCAATACTAGTCGTTCATGGAAGARGGTCTTTTTTGTCTTTTTTCTTTTTTTTCCCCCTGACCATCACTTGATTGCTGTGGCTGATATATCTATGCATTTCCATTCAGTGGACACGAAAACCATTCAGTTTCCTCAGTATTTATGAGCCTGCCTCTCAAGAGGACTGGTAGGAGGTGCTCCTATCCTCTGCAATGCCACAAAAAAGTAGAATGAAATCACTCATTCAGTGAACTGCAGCTTTTCCCGTGAGAATTCCCCTGGGATTCTATGAAAACTCTAAATTCAAACATGGTCAAGATTAGGCCCAAGATTATCAGTGTATGTACTTCTGCACATACAAYACACTTCCTTCAATGCAGCTAATTCCTTAGCCCTTCTCTTTAATTAYATGTGGACAAATGTTTTTCATACTTTGCCTCAATTTCCCAATTTTGCAGGGAAATACCACTCAGTGAAATTTTGGAGGGAAATACCACCTTGCAGAGGAACATCAACACAAGCAGCAGTGAAGGTTTCCTGACTTACATCAAGATGAGGACAGCTGATGGCCATGACCAATGCACAGCAATATTTTAGTTCTTAAGGAACTGCTGTGCTGATTGCATGACAGTGTAATCCCAAGTGCACAGTTTGCATACATATTTTTTTTTTTTTTTTAAATTTGTACAGCATTTTAGGAATCATTAGGATTAAAGGCACTATAAAATGCAAAATATTATAAAAAAGTATGAAAAAAAGCAAAGGACAGAAACACTGAAGCAGCTCCTGTAGTTATTTCTAGCTAAGCAAAAGGAAAGGGCATTGAGCAGATTACCTCCCACTAAGCCTGCCTTTCAGGTCTTGTGTCCTGAATGTTTAGAGGATTAATTCTCTACTTCAAAAGAGGTGGTGCTGTTTGCATAGCAACGCATTTCCTTCTGCTCTCTGTCTATCTCCTTTCATACACTGGTGGGATTCTGTTGCTGGCTTGATGTCCGTCACCAGAGTAAACACAGCAGCCTTTCCTCAGATCACCAGCTGCCTCAGCCTCGCAGTTTCAGAGAGCTTTTCACTCTTTTCAGTCTCCCTTCTTTGCACAGGCAAAAGTGAATGGTTTTTCCTACTCTTGAAAATAAACAATATCACAAGAGTTTGGAGTGGTCTTTCCACCATGACTCCAGAGATGCAAGGAGATGAAATTTGCCATTCTTGAAACAGCTGTTGAGTCTGCTGTTTCAAACTCCCAGCTGGCTTTACTCCTCCTTTACTTCTGCACCATGAAAACTTCCCCAGCTTGAAGACTTCAGTGTCCACCTCTGATCCTAGTARGAAAAAACTTTGTGCACTATAACCCTGACCTCTCAAGCTTCCTTAGTCTCATGAAGGAACTCCCCAGAGCTGCAGCCTATTCTAGGAAGGAAAGCCCACTAAAGAACCATCTTGGTTTTGATTCAGACACAAAGCAGYAACCAAAGCATTCAATGCTGAATGCTGGTTGAAGAAGAATGACTACACCAGTGTCTCACTAACTTGTCTTCTACATTTTCTGCAGAGGCTTTAGCTATTAGAGATATTTTCTGGGTAAGGCAGTTAGAAATCTTGAAAATAAAATTTAGTTTTCTTCCCTTTCTCCTCTTCTGTCATTTTGTGGCTTGCAGATCCCCTTTAATATGGAGACTTATTTTGGTTCCTTCAGTAAAGGTATCTTTGCTGTGCCTTTAAAAACAGAAATATTGAGCTCCAAAATTTTTTGAAATCCAGGCATTCCAACAGGACCTAACATCAGATTTCTTATGGAACTAAACACTCAAGCATAGAAAATGGAAGAATTACAAACTATAACAAAGGGATAGGGAAAATCAGAATTTTACCTTGCATTTTCAAATCAGTTACAAAGGAGARACAAGGTACCCTTCCATTTGGATCCTCCTGTAGCACTTTAAGAAGCTGTGTATCAAGAAAAAGTACTGCATGAAATCTTTTTAGGTTCCAATATCCAGCATATTTTCCCTAGGTAATGGAATTGAAATACGCTTTTAGTGTCGGCATTGTTTGAAAATTACTTTGTGGGAGAGGCACAAAAGGAAGAAAAAGACTAATTTTCATGCCCATCTGTTGACTCTTTATTATCTCGTCAGGACTGTAGAGCATATCTGAGGAAATGATGCTTGAAAGGCAGCCCTCACCAGAGCAAGAACATACTTTTAAGCTTGCTCTCACGGAAATYCTTTTTCTTGGTCCCAAATATCAACCAGGACAAGTTTTCTACAGTAAAGAAAGTTCTTCAAAACTGCTGTACTTGACAGCTACTCAAATTGCCTAAGAAGTGACCTGTGCTTAATATTAGTGTAAGATCTGAACGCTAATTCTTATGTTTTACATGATAAATACAACATTCAATTATTTTGCTGATGAAGGCACTTTTTAGAAACCTAAAGACATTTACAGATTTGGGCTTTGAGTAAATCCATAGTAGCTTGTACGGTGCTGTGTTTTGAATTTGTGACCAAAACAATGTGGATACCACACAAATGTCTYGGTTATTGTTGGACAGAGCTTGTACAATGTCAGGGCCTTTTCTTGGTGAGCAGCTGGGAGTGCATGAGAAGACACAGCTGGGATTGCTGGCCCCAGCTAACCAAAGRGATATTCCATACTAAATGGCTGCATACTCAGCAATAAAAGCTGTGGGGAAGAACAGGTGAAAATTTGGAGTGATGGCATTTGTCTAATCATTGCATGTGGTGGCTAAACATCTGAGAAGTTGTGACTTAATTTCTTATTTTGCTTTGCCTGCATGTGTGGCTTTTGCTTTGTCCATTATACTGCAATGGTTTGGGKTTTTTTCCCTTTTTACCCTCCTGATTCTCCCCTCCATCCCACTGGAGGCAGTGAGACAGTGGCTGGGTGAGGCTGAGTCAAGCAGAGCAAAACCTCAGCACTACACGACCAGTCAGGTGCTGGACTTTGGCAATAGTATCTGTCAGGCTCCTTACTCCAGTGGCAGATGCTGTGGCATGATTCCATGGCAATTGACTTGTGAGTTAGTTACTTACTCCGTATGACAACATTTCTGGAGCCAAATTTTCTAAATTTCTGCAGAGAGCATATTAGAAGGTAAGGATGTTCAGCTCTTTCCAAGGTACACAGCACACTGTAAGACAAAATTTAGCAAAACGAGGTCCTGATGCACCCTCCCAACGCCATAAGTACATTCATRCAAACCGAAAGATGCAATCCAACTTCTCAAGCACATTTAATTTTCATGAGTGAAGTGATTTCTCTACAGACAGAAATTTCAAAGGAGAAATCTCAAACCTCCAGAAGCATGCAAGCTGTAGTTCTGGCATAAACTAGCATTTCTTGCCAATAGTGATTTGGGAGCAGCATGTGGCTACTTCTAATTGAGGACCAAACATTTTTCAAAAGCATTCATAAAAAATGAATGGTTGATATATCTGAGGCAGCAGACTACCTCCTGCTCTCTTCCCTCCTACCCTGTACCCCCATAGTATGCTAGCACTTCATAAAACAGCAACGTAACAAGTCCTTTWTGACAATGAAACTGCTTTTGTGAAGAAACACATTCATTTGCAATCATAATGAACTGAAAATGCTGATTCCACAAACATGGGAAGTGCTGTGTTTCCCTCTCAAGAATTTAAAATAGTAAGAAATGACCCTTACTATGGCAACAACTAATTGGTTTATTGCCCTGATGGGCTAGTGACAAGAAAAGCAGTTGGTAGCAGTGCCTTCATCACAGGGTTTTCTAAGAARTAACTAATTTAAACCTTCGCAAGCACAGACATAACCTGCTCCACATGGGAGCATATCTCCAGAGGGTTCATTAAGTTACTGGCAGTCTAGGTTTTGGAAACAACAACTAAACACTACATCTCTGTTCTAGTCTTTGCTGATTGTCTGAAGACCTACAGGCTCAATGAATTGGGCTGGGATGGTGGAAAGAATTGCAAACTGTTCCTGAATATAAACAAAGAAAGAAAGTACAAAATCGTATTTAGCAGAGCTGCTCTGTTTAAATGCAGTAGCTGAGAAAATACRTTTCCTGCAATAATTTTAGAATAGTTCCATATTAAGTTTCAGAAAAATGTTGCTTTTATTCTACAGAGGAATAAATTATGTGTTATTCAGAAGTAAGTGAAGTCAGTGTTGCTATCAGGAACTAATGGGGTCTTTGCAAATTTCTTTCATACTTGTTTATGTTTCTGAGTCCTGTGGACCGAAAAATTCCTTTTGATTCTTGGGTCTTCCTCAGGCAGAGAGGAAAGTAAGCAACCAACTTGCCTTTTACTGGAAAGAGGTAARAGGTACCTGCTGGGCTTTGTGACTATCCTCTCTATAGGGCCTGCAAAGAAAGTGCATGAGATCTACTCTGTGTTTTGATTCCATATTGGGGCACGCCTTGCCGACTTGGTTCACATGCTTTCATTTCTCCCTGGTATTGCTTTGTGATTTTTTGGTGCAAACAAACTCTTTCAAAAAGCAAATCTTAGCCAGACTTGCAATTTTGGGTCTTTTAAAATAAAAGCTCCAAGGCATTTKCAGCTTTTAGGCAGTTTCCACCCAAACCCATAAATTAGATGTTATATTCAATCCAGAGTCATGAATCTGTGGTTTGCAGTGACACTTGAAACCAGGAAAATGTATCTGTTTCTGGGCTTTTAAGTTTTGTACAGCTCTCTATAATACCGTTGACAGCTATTTAGGTATCACTGGATTTAAATGTTTGCTTTAGAAAATCACATTGGGAGAATTTTGGTTGGTAAATGAAAGCTAGTTTAGAGCTCTGTCCTATTTTGCTAAAGTTCAAAAGGGGAAGGATAAATTGTTCTAGTTTTAAGCCATTTCAACAGCTAATGGAACAGTACAAATGGAAAAGGCCCCTGTTCTTAGAGCAGAAGGGTCTGAGTTACATTTCCAGTACAGCCTGTGTGCAGATTACATGACAGCTGTGGCGTCTGCATTTACACAATCACAAATCATTTATGAGACTGACAGTTGTGCCACAGTTTGTGGTTTTCTCTGCCACCAATTGAACTAAAATATCTCAAAGGGAAAGGTTAATGCACTATACTACTGTGCTTGGCATCCATTTGAATATTGAAAAGTCTCTTCTATACTAATGCATAAAAATCAGCAAAACCAGAGTACAGTAAAGAGCAGAAAACTGTTCTTGAGGCTGAATCCTGTAAAACTGCTGGTCTGTATTATTTACTGTTGATCTGTACTCTCTAGGAATGAGGGGAGAATGGTGTCTTCTGAGYATGTATTTCCCTATTTTACTGAAAATGAAGGAGAAAGATATCTTGAAGGTTACACATAGCTGCTCTCTATTCCCACCCAGCTGGCCAAAACATCCCATATTAATAATATTTAGTGGGTTCAGTGGAGGTACAGAGAATGCTGGATCTTTGGAACTCTTTGGGAAAGGAGATGACTCTCCATCCCAGGGTAGGCAATTGCCTTCAGTGAACGGGGAGAGTGGTGTTTTGGAGAGGCTTTATGTCAGGAATGATTTTTTTTTCACGCTTCTCCTCTTCCCCCTATGTTCATGAAGTCCCTAGGATGTAGGARGGCTTTTTCCCAGTGGTGTTACTGGTGTTATGTTGATATTTTCACCAAGGTCAGGAAAGGCAACAGTGAGAGCTGCAATTGAATGATGAAGTGGCAGTGGCTTCGAGCCACTTACTGAGGCCTTTGTTTGGGAAATTTCCTATTGTGTCTCAGGGTACAATGACATCATTCTGCAGGGGCTTCCATGAAGAAAACTCTGCAAGTCATTTGAAGCRTTGACTAAGGTATACAGATACAGATACATTTTAAAAGACAATTACATTTTATTCTTTCAGATTGGGTGTTCAATTCAAAGTGATGCCTTTTGCCATGGGCAGTGGACATGCCTAGCCACGGGTTTTTTTCCAAACTACAAGGTATTTAGACACTGATGACATGGTATTGGTAACTATTTTAAAATACTTGTCACTTGAATGTATAACTTAGGTTTTCAAAAGCATCTGAGTCACTTCCAGAGTTAATGGTATGTAGGCTTATAGGGAGTAATAAAAGTTTTGAAAAAAATATCCTATAATTGTAAGAATGTTTAACATTTCAAATGGAAATCCTTTTTTGTCTCTACTTAACCACCATAAAAATTCTTGACCAACATTCCCTTCTTCTTACCCCCTCTCAACTGAACACTCAATCCCATGGGACCCTTCTGATCCAGCTCCTGGTTCAGGGAAGTTCCTCTGCCCAAACCCAAATCCTGAATAGATGTTCTTAGGGAAACTTTGCCCCTTTTTTCTTCTAACAAAGTGAAACCCTTCCCTTCTATCCTGGACACATTCTTAATTCCTCAGAAACATGTTTCTTAAATTAGCTATAAACACAATATTGTTCATTCAGATGTAACCTAAATGCATAAACTTTAAGAAAATKCTTTCTATGATAATTGATTTAGCAAGAAATGTTGTTTTTCTTATGCAACTATTCTAATGTAAGTAACTGAATTAACAAGCCACGAGGAGAATATGCATTAAAATATTTACTGTCTACAATTACTTAATTCTTTCTGACTTAACAATGCAATCTATTATTAAAACTACATGTTTGATATGCTTTCTTATTCCACTTCTATTATTTCAAATGTTTTAATGATTGTTTTACAAGGAATAAAAATATACTCAATGAGGAAAATGAAATTAGTTTGATTCCTAAATGAATTAAAAGCAAAAACATTTATAGACTTTTCACCTAATGCATTATGCATGARCTATCTTTTCCAAGATTTCAAGAGTTAGAAAATGGCGGAGAACCAGAAATGTTTGAAAGAACTTCTTATAACAAAGTTTACATTTGAAGCTCAAGAGGAGAGATCAGACATGAAACTAAAACTCTGATCTTTTCATTTATTTTGTTCTAAAGTTTGAAATGGTAGTATTAGCGTATCAGAATAAGAAGATGCCCCTTTGCACAGACAGGAAAGAGCCAGGATTTCTGACCAAAGTATTTTATATTTCCCTTTCTTCATCACAACACATTCTCTAATCGTTATAAAGAGACTCTGAGTACAAATCTTGAGAACACACCCTTCAGATTTCCTCAGATAATCAGCTGAGTGTTGTTGCTTTCCTTTATCTGCATTTGAGAACTGATGTTCAAGCACTGAMTTTCCAGGTTCCAGCATCTCAGGTGAATGCCAGAGTCTTTGTGGTTGACTGCATTTGTCCTGAGTCTTGCTTTTGGGAGTATTCCATTCTTCACAAACATTCATTACAGCAGAATTCAAAGCTGGAATTCCTAAATCAAAATAACATACAATCACCTTAATCCTTTGGCTGTGGAGTTAATCATTCCTTTTTCTGGCACAATGCCCACTTTGGCAAATGGAACGTTTTCTCATAAAGGAATATATGACAACTGAGGACACAAAGGGGCTGTATAGCTGCTCAGGTTCAAGTCACTGGATCCAACAAAAAATGGATTGCAATCAGCTTTTCAATGCTCCTGATGAGCAACATATTACTGGCTAAATTAGAATATACATTCTTTCTCTCATGTATTGACCAAAGCCCGACATCACACATAGGAAAATCTTTCCAGATACAAATTCATGAATACAGGCACCAAGAATGAAAGGAAACAAAAACATTCCTGAACAGTTGGCGCACTGCTTTCTTATCTCAGACTGGCTAGCCCTTGGGAGTTAACCAAGGGAGCAGGAGAAGGAAGCTGCTTTGCAAAGGSCCTTGAGCCAGGGTCCACGGGTGATGGTCAGGCTGACTGGTCAGTTCCACACTGATGGGGTGACATCCTATTGTGCCCAGTGAGACGTAAATGGCAGGATCAGTGACAGGGACCAGGGTCAGCCTCCTCCCAAGGATTACAGGGGAGTCCCCAGTGATCGGCTTGAGTCAAGGCATAATATCAGGCAGCTGGGTCAGGGTCAGTACAGCACAAAGACAGGTTGCAGCAAGGATCCTGGACAAGGTGGTGAAGGATGGTGGGAAAACCCAACAAGGCTCTTCCTTCTGCAGCTCTGAGGCAGGTCCCAGAGCTGTGCTGTATCAGAGATGACCATGACAAAAGGCAGTCAGAGCCCTTGGGGAAGGCAAGGAGGTGGCAGAGCCTGTGGGTACACTCATGGCCCTGACAGGTGCCTGTCTTTCTGTCACAGCAGAAATGCTGGCACTGCGAGTGCGTGAGTGAGCAGAACAGTGAAGCAATGCAGAGTGAGGCTGGTTCTGGTGGGACTTCATTGCGATAACGGAGTTGGCCCAAATACCTTAATGCACAGATCTTTTGTTTTAATAAATTGAGATCTCTATTTCAAAAATRTTTTAAGCTGTCAGATAGGTGAACAACATTTTACAATGGTTGTTTCAAGGCCTAGAGATAGATTTTCAAAGCACTAGCACTTTCTTTCCCAAAGTAATAATTTGGTTTTATGGATTGTAATACCTAATGATAGATGCTCTTTTGATAATTAGTTAAGTAGCCCTGAAAACTAATTTATCTCTGATCATTCACATAGTTACCCTGACTTATTCCACTCAAATTTCTGAGGTACAGACATTTGCTTATTTACTCTTAATTTGTGTACAAGGGTGAAATACTGATCCTGTGTGAGTCACTGGCAAAACTCCCATTAGCTGCAATGATTTCAAAACCTGGCCCCCTGGGACTCCCAAATTCTTCAAGGGTTTGTAGATACAAAAAAGTGCCAAAACACACAACCAAAATCAAACAACCAAACAATTAAACAAACAAATAAACAAGCTCCACCACATAAAATAGCCCCCAAAAAACAAAGCACCAACCAACCAACCAACCAACCAACCAACCAACCAACCAACCAACCAACCAACCCAAGTCTACTAAAGGAAAAACACCTGACCAAACATATTGCAATTGAAAGTTATGTCTTTCCACTGTGAGATGTTTGTGAGTGAAAATATTTTGACCAGATGGATTTTTAGAGAAGCAAGGCTTGTAAAGGAAGAGTACACTAGGCTTCTAGATAGTCAATGTAAGAAAAAAAAAATACTTTCAGAGAGAAATTCTGGTGATATTCTGGAGGGGCAACCTTTCCCAATGAGTTATTTAAGGACCTTAGGTTAATTTTACTATTTAGGTAGGTGTCTTGGTGAGATTCCTAAAACTATCCAATGAAAATGAGCCTCATGCAAAGTRCCCCAAATATTTTATTGCAGTGACTGTTTTGCATTCAGTCTCACAATCTCATCTTCAGCAGTTCTTTAAATGCCTYCCTGTCTGTGAAAGAAAATTAACATATTTCCATTTCAGAGGAAAGGAAGAACACACTGAAATCCAAAGCACAAAATATTCCTCTTTATTAGGAGGAGTTGAGAGATATTTGGCTACAAGTAAGACGTAAAAGTTAAAGAGAGCTAAGGAAGTCCCCATCATGTGATCTATTTGTTAATTCAGACTGCAGTAAACTTTATACTGTCTTTTTCAATAAAAAATGGGCATTGGTTAAAGCAGTGACTGAAGTGTGTTACAYGGGGTACCTATGAGATACACTGCACTTTCATAATGGAACACCAGCCACAACGCATAAATAATAAGAATTTTTGTACTTATATTTTGTGGAGAAGAGGGTTTCAAGACAGCTATTTCTCCATTTCTCTCTCCTCATTTAAGGAAATGTGTTTTAAAACAGTCTTTTTCTTTCTTCATTTTAATGGAAATAAAAATATCATGAAGCAAAATGAAATTTTAAAAATTTTGTTTGTATATTTGCAAGAAACAATCAATGCCAATTTCTGAAGCATGACTGTTGTCTTCAGGATTATGCTGGCTCTGTAATTACAGAAATGCAACAAAAGGAGGGTTGTGCATGAGAAATTCCAATTGTGAACATGGGACCCATCCTGCCATGGACAAAAAAAGAGATACTTCTTTATATATGCATTCAATTTCTATGTGCATCTACAGTTCCCTCWCATCTCCTACAAATCCATCTGCACAGTTATTCCTTTTCTTTAGGCACAGAATATAATAACACCATGGGAAAATAATAAAAAAAAATTGCACACTTCACTATTCTTGCTGAGCGGTTATGTGATTTTAGATCAAAGTCGAAAGAAAAGCCAGGTAACAGCTAAGCTCAAAAATTAAATAATGAAGAGAATTGTGCATTAAATGGACAATTTGAAATACTCCGAATCTTAGCATAAATAAAGTTTTACATATAATGAMAGAACCAAAATCCTACAGCGTTCCTTTTTGCTCCTAGTAAAAAAAAAAGATGGATTAGGAAAAAAAAAAATTAAGATGGAACTGGCCATCTTGTCTTTAAAACAACAACAATAAAAGCCTTACACTCATTTATGGAACACTTCAAAACAGGAATAAATGAAAATGAATTAAAATGTGTATATCATCTGCTGTTCTTTCCATCACGAGGAAATTTTCAGGTAGCCAACTGTTTTGAAATAAATTTCCCTGCAGTTGCTATAGTGATGATAATAAAGTTCCTGCCTCAATTTACGTGATAGAGGTTCCTAGCAGAACACTTGAAAAGGTAAGCTAATCATAATGAAGACACTGTTAGTTCTCATGCTCAGAGCAGCCTCCTTGAATTTAGTTCAAAATTACAGGACTCCTCCATTGTTGTCAATTTTGTTATATGTACATTATCATAATCTTTCTCAAAGTGGCAGTAACAAATTATGCAGCAGAGATGGTGCTACTTTTTTTCTAGGTTAAGTCAGTGGACAAAGAATATGCAGTTTACTACACTAAGCAATGACTGAATCAAAGATTTCTCTATTAGCTGTTTTTTCCCATTACAAATCTTTGTTTTTTCTAACCATGTAATGACAGTATATTTTTTTCTTCCATGGTACATATTGTTCAAGTCTCGTTTTATCTCAGTGTTGATGCAAACTAAATAGCTTTAAAGCAGTTACCTGTCAAAATGGATGAGTCATCAAAGCAATGTCAAAGATAAAACATTATTGTTCAGATGTATGCTCTACTGCAATAATTTTGTAAAATAACATAATTTACTTTAAAACATTTGTGAAGMTAAAATAGCTCCCGTAATAGCTGGTTTAGAAGCAAAATATGCAAAATAGCTGACAAAAAAATATCATGTCATTAAATATTATTTAGATAAATAAGATAAAACAGAAATATTAAATCTGCCAAAAACTAGGACTAATCATCGTGAAAACAACGTTTTAGCAAGGCACTTCTAAAAATACCATTATTTGCAACTGTGATGTAACTATACATACATGAATGTTTCTGTGTGAGAAGCTGTATGTGTTTTGATGTCTATGTGTCACTGTCATTAAAGGTGTGTGAACTCCCCTCCTTCTGCCACTTTATTGCTTGCATATGTATCATTCCCACCAATAAGGGAAATATTTTRTTTCTTTGGAAAATAAGGTATTTGGGATAAAAAAAAAGAAAATACTAAGCTCAAATTAAACCCCAATAAAATCTCAAGCTTGATGTGCAAAGGCACAAATACTATGAAGGGGATATGTCATGTAATAAGAGAGATCAAATAAATTAATGAAAGAGCCTGCCAAAGTTAATGGCCATGRTGTCAGTAAGCTTTTAATTAATAACTTTCATTATTTTTAAAGTCCTTTACAGCTGGACTCCTAAGGAGCCAGGGCTCCAACAACCAAAGAGCAAAGCCAGTTATGATGATTTTTTTTCCAAGGACTAAAATCCCTATCCTATCTAGAGCCACATTCTCAATAACAGCATATGTTCTTTGGTCAAATGTGTGAAGCCTTAATCTGACCACTGACATTCAGGTCAGGAGTACACATATGGTATGCCATACTGACTCAATTAACCATCCATCAATTTAATTGCATAATATATCAGAAGATGTATTCCACTACTACTTACAGTTAGATGCAGGCATGGAAATAAATAAGACAAAGCAACAATTTTCTGTTGTTTGTTTACCTTAACAGGAATGTTAAGTAGAAACAATAATATATTTTATAAGGTAATTTTGTTCTYGGGAAAAAAAAAAAATTKACAGCTAAACTGATCAGAGGCTGCTAGTTTTAGAAACGATACTTGTAACAAGCAAGCGTAGGTGGAAAGCACACGTTACAAGAAAATTATAGCGCTTCCACTGATTCTAATCACATTAATGTAGGGATAAGGGAAAAAGAAGGTATATTATTTAAACATTATGTAAATTATGAAGAGAGTTAACATATTGCAAACTTATAAGTAGTGACATAGTTGAGTTGATTTATGCAATCACTCCAGACATCAAATCCTTCTGGAATAATATACATGACAAAAAATGACAACATGGTGACAAGATAAAAAAAAAAAAAAAAAAAAAAAAAAAAAAAAAAAAAGGAAAAAGAAAAAAAAAAAAAAAAAAAAAAAAACTTATTTTTTTAAAAATTCTAGGAGAAAAGCTTGAAATAATAGAAGTTCTACACAAAGTCTTTCAATTTGGAATTCACTGAAAGACAGAGATTTCAATCTCTGGTTACTAACATTGTTACCTAACATGATGTCTTCAGGATTCCTATTACTTTTAGTATGTTCATTTTGAAACTAGGCCTTGAAAATGCCTTCCAAAACATGTATAATACTTAGAATTTCACAAGCTAAAGCTTTTTTTTTTTTTCAGCCTTGTCTGCAGAGCTGCTTTGTAACCATGGTAAACCCTGATTCCTGTTTTCAAAGTCTGTGGATGGCACAACTGGTGTATGGACCAGTTCTCAGCCACAGGCCATGAGCCATGATTCCTTTTTGAGTTTCTTTCTTAGACAGAAATCAGGGGCATACTGATGAAATCCCTTCTTTTTTTTGTATCTCCTTTGAGGTTAGAAAACATTCTAGTGTGATATGTCTCTACAGACCAGTAGCGGTTGCCTAGAACTGGATCTTGCCCATTTTCTTCCTCTTATATTAGAATGCCCAGTTCGGAGTATTTTGCTTCYTATTCACTCAGAATATAGAGAGAGCTTTCCACGGTAACTTGTTTTTATAAAGAAGTATAGTGCAGAAGTATAGTACACTCCAAAATCTAGAATAATGTGATAATGTCCCATCCAAAAGTTCAGCAGCAGCAGCAATATTAAAACTCTTTTTAACATAACACTTTGCAAAGAGATAAGGAAAAGTGTTTCTAAAGCTTGTGCTTTGGGGCATTTTTTTTTTTTTTTGGGCAAAAACATAGTTTTCCAACATAGTATTTTTAGATTCTGTGAGTCATAACAAGCATATGGTAAATAATGTAGCTTTTGCAGAATGGAAAAAAAAATCAGACTAGACACAAACTGCCACTTTTTTATTAGTCATCTTAGATAATTAGGGATTTGGTTTTATGTTCATTTTTAATGTGAGTTGCTTAATTTTCTGATAATTATTCTCCATTATAAGTGCTGTGAATTTTCCCTTCCCCCCCAAGTTTCTTGAAATCTTTTATTTCYTCAGTTTTTAAGCTCTCTAAAGAATGAAATTAATTGAAAAATTTCTTTTGAAACTTTGAAAATTATGACTGCTGCCTCTGAGGATCCAAGCAGTGATATACCCATAAGAGGAAATGCTGACATTTTGGTTTTGTCAGTCACTGGACRTAGGTGGTAGATGTGTCTGTGTCACAGAGATGTCTCCAGCCCCTACACGTAACATCTATCTCTGCTCCTTGTTGCTCTTCTCACATACCCAGGCCGTTTCAGAAGTTTCTTCCTTTCTCTGATCCCATATGTTGGTTTGGAAAATCCAAACCTGTCCTGGGTCTCAGAGAGATGCTTCCAGACAATATTGCAGCAGGCTGTGGCTCTGGGTTTCCCATGAATGGCAGTCCCACTAAAAGGCACTGCCCTCAACCACATCCCAAAAACAAGAGTCCCATCCCCATTTTATGAGTCACACATTTATCCCTCAAGGTCCTACATATTGCAGAAAGCTTACAGTTAGATATCGTACATGTATCTATCTGAAAACAAGCAATTAAACTGAAATTTAAAAATACCTGGCCTTTTTCTAAAGGATTTGGGGAAATATTTTTCTTTGGAGAGACTTGCAATCTGCATTGGAGGCACAGCAGTTAGGGATGAAGGTTTGTTCCTGAAAAAGCAATACATGCTTAATCAAAGAACAGAAAACATAGCTTGATACTGAAGGTGTTAGCTCACATCTATCAGTAAATTGGAAAGGCGACCAYTCCAGACATCTGTGTTTCGTTTTTCTGAGGTTAGAGTTTTCCTTGTGGAACATTTTAGTTCTTGCTAGACTCTGCAATCTAGACTTAAACTGAATAGAAATCAGCCTGGGCTTGCATTCTGTTGGTGGCTCCAGTAGTTTAGATGTCATTGGGTTTCTGTGACTCTTGGACAACTTACAGGGGAGCCTGAAGCAGCAGCTGACAAAGAAACTATTTTATCAATCCTTCTCAGAGCAATGAATMACATTGCTTTATATCACACACATCTAACAGCAAATTAATAATTTCATCCAAGAATATCTAGCAAATTCTTAGTATTTCTTCATTAAACAGCCATTTGAAACAAACAAACATGCTTATTAAAAACCACAAATTATTCATGGCCAACTAAAATTCAAAAAAATAATATCCTTTTCTCAAGACTTACTGTTGCAAATAATTCCCTTTCTTTTATTGCTACTCCGATTTTAATACAACTCATGGATTTAATTATCCAGTTCAGGATATATTTGTAAAGTTATAAAAAAAAATGAAAGTACTATAAAATTAATAGTTATTACAACTAATCCATGATTAATACAGTMGCTGATAGTTTTTACATGTCCCAGAATAGCAGTTTCGAGAATATAATTTCTGAAATCCAGTCAGAGATCAAGCCAATTTTCTGACAAATCTACCAACCTGCCAATTCTTTCTCCATGGAACACATACAACTGGGATRGCCATGGTACAACCTTAAAATCTTAGCACCAGTCAGCCTGTAAACTCAGTCATCCTTTTACCTCAAAAATCACAGTGTCAGCTAAGCTGGGAAGGCCCAGTCTCTGAGGCCAAAGGGCCTGATGTAGCACAGAAAACCCAAATTAAATCCTTTCCATATCATACTGCCGTGTGACAATCTCCATTTTAAACCATGTGTTAAGGAAGCCTGGACTTTGTACTGGTATTTGATGCTGTCATACTCTAAGATGATGTGACAGGAGCATATATTGATTAAGAATTTGCTGCTCTCCTTTTAAAATGTAGAAGCAAAAAAAAAAGGAATCCTGCAAACAGACAACACATGTTCTGGGTCACGAGACACTCTTAAGAGAACCAAAGATGGTATTTTAAGGCCTTGTCTGTGAAAAAAAAATAAATCTGGAGGAAGGACAAGAAAAGGCTATATAGTAGAGAAACATATTAATTGGGATATAAATTAGAATTACTACATCTAACAGAGCAAACTGCTCCTCAGAAAAGGGAGGTATGTAATCTGGTTTATAATGAGGCACTCATCAAAATGGACCCAACAAATACAGGCAAACAAACACAGTCTGCAGATAGACCTGCAGGATCACTCTCTAAATAACTCATCCACATACACAAGGCAGCTCATGTGGGGTTTTTGTGGCATTTTAGCTTGGCTTGGCTCTGGATTTCTTATTTTAAACAAAAGACTGATGCATTACAAACAGGCAGGAGTCTGGATAAATGAGATCTGATGTTTATTCATGACAATTACAAAAAATGTTCAGATAGTAAACAAAACTTAATTACTTTAGAAAGACATAAAATCTGCTGATATAGGATATAATGCTAAATAATAATCACCAGAAAGCCATCTCATTACTATTGGTTTTGTGTTTGATATGGGTTTGGCCCAAGGCAAAGCCCAGGGCTTTATTTATTTAAAAGGGTATGAAAACAAGACAATATGCATGTTTCATATTAAATATTGTGATGGCATTACACTATGTGAAATGCAATGAGAAAGAAACATTGTGAAGCACYGAGGAGAATTTAAAAATTTATATTTTGTTGTACTTTTTCTCAGACATAAGCAGACTTTCTGAGGGATTATGGGAATACTAATAGCCACTATGGTGTGGTAATTTATTATAATCTTGCAGCAAGAAAGAGCACATCTACACATGTATATACACACACCCTCTACATATATAGCCACATCTAATTTTCCTATTAAGCTATCTGTTATTTTTTTAATTGCAAACTCTGATGAGTTTAAGTCAACATATTTCCTTACTGCTCCTTCTGCTTGTCAGCTGTAGCTGGATTGATAAAATGCAAATGAACAAATCATTAACGAGTACTGGTTATGAATCTCTCAGGCAGTTCAGGACCCTATCAAATCCTGCACCTATTACTTTGTGTGATTGATGTACTATTGTAAGTGATTGTTCCTGATCTTATTAAATCTTATTGATTTTTTCCCAGTTTCTATTTTATGCAGGACCAGGCTTGGACTATTATGAATGTTGCTGAACACTGTTAATCAAGCTTACACAGCTATTTTGATGGCAAACAATTAGAACTCTGAAGCAATATCTTGCAATTAGCTTCAGGGATATGGACCTCAGCACCGTAATAATGAAAGAGACCTTCTCCTTCAAGCAAGGTAATGAGATTTACAATTATGACCCCAAATAACCTCTGAGAAATAACCAATCTGCAAACATAGATGTGTTTATCAATAATTTGTGCCCTTTTTATGAAAATGTATTTTAATTTTTTTTCCTGTMTGAATCATTGTTTCTACTGAAACACAGTGTATAAAGTCTTATAAAATGACAAATATATAAATTGAAAGTCTGTATATATAATTTGAATCCACTGGAGGGTTCTACAGAATGATATGCATCAATAATGTTCAAATGTTGTGGGGAAAATAACACTAAAACTTGTGAGAAAATACTGACATTATGCAAAAACTTGGGTGATTATAATAATTTGCAAATACTTATTGTTGTATTTAATTAATATATATAAATATATATATATAAATATATAAATTCAGATACACTATACATGCAGCAGGTCAGTGGACAAAGAAAGCCATAAACATACATCTTTATAAATCCGCTGTATGTATTTTTTGAGTGATACAGGCAAGAAAAATAATCCAAATTACCTCCTTTAGGAACTAAAGCAATTAACATGGCTTTGGGAATTGCAATAGACTTTTGAACATCTCAGGTCAAATCTTTGTTACATCCATGGTCATTTAATGTAAAATTAATAGATAAATAAAATGCAATGAAAATTTTGCCTTGGAAGTGAAATAGTATATTTCCAAAATTCTTAACTTCCAGTATTTATATTTTACAGTTGCAGCCAAAACATGTTTTTTGCTGGCAATTTAGTAATGCTATAAGCTCTTCCTATCACATTGCATTTGAAGATTAACTCACATAGGTTTGCTAATTAACACATTTACTAATTTCTTCAACATCTCTTTTTCAAAAACGATTTTTCCCAACATTTGTAATATATATTTACATATAAAAAAGAAATGTCTTGAAAATTAGGAAAATGTTACAATATTTATTCTTTGGTTTCTATTAATTTATTACACTGAAAGCAAGGCATTAATACCTTGGTTTAACTCGTGAGATGAAGACCTGTACCTGACCCAGATGAAAGAAAGAAGAATTTTCAAATATAAAATGTTTGCCATTCTCACTATTCCTTGACAATAGTTACTTGCAAATGTCTCTGCTGCATATGGCATTTTTATCAGGATGGAAGTAGGGTGCTCAGCACACTTCTAATTCTGCTGTGCTCCCTTTCATTGCTCCTCTTACCCAAATCTTGAAAATCTTCTCAGAGCCCAGTTCTGATATGGCCACTGAAATAGTATGGGTTCTACAAGCAAAGATTAAAACAGTGTCTGGCTGGAGATCTGTAGCTGAAAAGGTGATGATAAGGATGATAWTTTTTTAATGAATATATTAATCCACATTCTGGGTAACATTCTGAGTGAAGAAGGGGAGGGTAAAGGAAAACCAGAATTTCTTACAATTGTCTCTTTAAAATATGTCTATTTTAATATAATGCCAAATTAGGAATAGAATTATATTTTTAAGCACAAGATGAACAAGATAAATTCTTCTTAACCAATGGAATACATGAGTGAATTTTATTCAAAGAGGCAAAATTGGGATATGTCTATGGATGTATACAATATACCATGTGCTCACAATGGAAGTTAAGAATACTGGAAGAAATTTCTGTGYATTCTCAAAGCAGGAAAGGGTTAAATGTGAGACCTTAGCAAACATGATAAAAATTTTTAAAAGGTTCATAAGCTAATTCACCATGMGAATTTTTCCTGATTCTCTCTACTTTGAGCACAACCAATAAATGTGAGTTATTTTAGTGCCAATTTCAATTTTTATCAAATAAATATCCATTTATTGCTGGATGCAACTGCTAATGAAATGTACATAATATGTAAAATCTATAAAAATGTTGTAGTTATACATTACTTTCCAACTGTTGTACAACCTTTGTAAACAAAGTATAGTATATCAACTTTCTCGTGACAATAAGCAGATTTGTCATCTTGGGGACAGCTAAATGAATTATTTAATCAATAACAGACTGCATCTCTGGTGATAAGACAAGCTCAGACAAATTAAAAAGTGAACCAGGTAAAGTATGTCACAAACAAGATACACAGGTAGTGTAACATACCTGCAATAATAAGCAGAATAATTTAAAAAAACAAAAAACCCCAACCAACCAACCAACCAACCAACTAACCCAAACCCCATCAAAACCCCATCAAAACCCCACCAAACCCTATAATAATGTTTAACAATAATAAAACCCAAAACTTAAAGAAACCCTATACTAAAATAACAATTAGTTGTGGGACAGGCAAGGTTTAGTAAAATGAGAAGATAACTTCTAAAAATCAAACTACTAAAGAAATGAAGTGTCAAGATACTTAATGAAGCAAAAATTACAATTGTTTTGGAAGAKTTTTGTACAAAATAGATGATAATAAGACACCTGAGGTCAGTGTTTCTAGGTAGGTTTGGGCACTTTTAAGTGCAATATCTGTATTGAATCTAGTTAAATCTATCCACTAATTTATTATTAAAACCTTACAAATTAAAAAACAAAGAAGAAGGGAAAAAAAAAACCAACCAGCAGATTATTGAATGTTTCCCTTCTGTTTAGAAAGTTTGGTCTCTATGGCATTTGACAGAGTGTGCTCACACTTTTTGTTTTCCTCCCGTGCTCATGAAAGTCACAGTTTGTGCRGTGTTTTTGAGAGCAAACATCCAGACCGTGCTACCAAGGACACTTCTTGKAGGTGTGCAAACAATACCACGGGCAAACCCTCTCCTGAAGATCTCCAGGCTGTTCTTAGACTGCATTATAGTCCTGTATGTTGCACATGTCATTTACCTAGGTGTGGATAACATCCATATGAACTCCCAAACCGGGCCAGATCCTGTCCTGCTTCTGGTCTTCATGAAGACCTGCAAACAAAAAGAGTAAGGCAATCACATGGTGACTATTTCCACATTTTGTAAAAATCCATAAATTTGCTTTTCCAAATCTTTTAGAATTATGGGTAATGGGTTTTTACCTTCCCTAAAATTTGAAACAGGACTTTAAGAACTTTAAAAATCAGTACAAATCCTTATGGCTTCCCATATCTGAAGCCATTTCACAAGCTGCATTTACAGTATTTCTAAGGAAGAGTCTGACAGTTCTAAAATTGCATAAACAGAGCCAGACTATCTGTTTTAAAACTGAATGGCATACAGAATAGTCAGAGAAGCTGTAAATTGTATATGTGCAATTTAAAAATGTTTCTAACCTTCTTTTTTTTTTACTCCAGTGAATATGCATCTTATAACAAAGGATGTGGCTGTTACATTTTACTGTTTTCCTTTATGTTTCTTTTCCTGCTGYTCTCAGATCCTTTGAATAGCTGAAATCCTTTTTAAGCAGGGAAGAAATTCTCACTACTCTGTCTCTTCTTCTGCTTCTTTATRTGGTATACATAAATCTCAAAGAAATAAGTCCAGCATAATATACATGTTTAGTGATATGAACACTTAGTGTAGCTGTAAAGACTAAGTGTTATTGTGATRTGCAGGATTAAGTTTGAAACACACAAGCAGTATAAAACATTGAAGGAAATAAGAATTCTATGGTGGAGGACATAGAGATTTGCTTCTGTCCTGTATATATCTGTGTATTAATATAGGGTAATTATAGCTATAAGCCTCTGAATGCTGGTGGTAGTGATGTGTCTCATTGCTGCCATTGGATTCATGACAGCAAATTCCAATTCATCAAAGCAAACGCCTCTGCATTGCACATCAGGCATGATAAGTCTCTAATAACAGTGTATCATCTCCAAGTTATATGTATTAAAGACATACACATCAAAGTGCAATATCACACTTTAAAAGTTGTGCTCATGTGAGAATTCAGTGCTTCTAAAGAATTCTTTTTGTTTTCTTGGACTTCTGTAYATTTCCTCTTCTATTCTTTTGTAATCCTTCTAGGATATTCATGTCACTCAGGTATTTATTTGTGTGGTGTGGTTACCACTCACACAAATACTGATCTCACATCTGATGTAACTCCCCCACCATGACACTTATTCATATAACTTGTGTCAAAACTGCCTGCACTCACCTCTTAAGCCCTTCTGAAATGAAGTCCATAGTTGGGGCAACTGTAATGGAAAGAAGTGACTTGAAATAAAATCATCCATCCATGAAAGCTCAATTCACAGCTTTAGGATGGTCAGACACAGATCTTCTTCAGCTTAATTTGTAGCAAGTAGCAATTTGAGCTTCATTTTATGTGTTGTACGTGACATACAACAAGTTATAAGGAGAAAAAAATCTAGGGAGTGAGCATGCTGAAAAAAAATCAAACCTCAAACAAATCCCAAGATTCTTTGCTTGAAGCTCATGTATATAAAGARAGTAGTTTCATGTTATGATGCACTTTCCCCATGGTGCGCTTTCTCTATTAGCGTATATATTTTCATGCCATTTTACTTTGGACAGTGCTAAACAGATCTGATACACTCAGAAAATTATAGTCACATGCCATCAGGAAAAGATATTAACAAACAGCATTAGCATGTAGCTGGAGGTGAATTCATCAGAGAGAGGCAGACACCAATAAAATGTTTAATTTTTATGCACTAACATTGAATATATAAATCTAAACTGGTTAGTTAGTTTGCAGACATAAATTCACCTCTCTGTTGGGAAAATATTTCTTTGATTACTGGTATTCCTGGTAGTTTCTTAGGAACAAAATCATTTTTTTTTTCCTAACAGTACACAGCAACAACCTTTAGAGAGATATTTGTATATGCAAAATAAAGCTATATAATATTCTATTAAGAGGTTTAAGTATGAAGCAAACTGTACCATATGGTAAAGCCTTTATTTGTTTAAAKGAGAAAGTAGAAAAACAAAATACCAAACCAAGTCATTTTTTTTGTCTTCAAATTCTAGTCCCTTTTCTATGAGATCGCCTCTTGTTCTCCTTCACTACCCCTCACTCTTCCACAGCTTTTCACTCATTTGTATTTATGATCTCCAAGCTATCATCCTCTATGGYTGTGATGGTCACAGATTTGTCCTTTCCTTCCTAACCTCCCTCTCCCTGTTGTCAAGATGGTCTCTAATTTCAGCTATCTCCTTCACTTCTTTGCCCTTTTTTGATATCATTCTGTCTACTCCTCTGCACCTCAGACTAACCCAAGCATTCATCATTTGTCTTTCTGTCTCTGTCGACCAAAAGGAACCTAGGAAATGCTCCAGTCTTTCCACTCTGTATCCTTTTTAGCCCTATACTTCTTAAAAGATAACRCATAGGACTTTTGCTCCTAATTCCTACATCTTTCACAATCTTTAATTTTCCTTCAAACTTTCTTTCTATTGATTTAGCTGTTGGATTTTATATGTGTTGATTTTGTTCRATTTTATTGGTTTTCAATTCCTCCAATTATTGAGATTGTATTTTTGTTCTAACCCAAGCCTTTCATAGTCTGCAGTTCTTGAATTCCAAATCTCCAAACAAGCTTTCAGTTTCAAACAAACCAGCTTTCAGTTTTTCTCATTGTTAGATTCTCTACCACACATTTTTCTCCCTAGTCTTTTCATATTCCAAATTTTAATCGAAAGTTTCCTCTTCTGTCTGCTAGTGACAACACAGAACACAGAATCCTTCTGAAAAAACTGCTCCATTTCAGACTTGCTTACTCAATGCATTAAATACTTCTCCTACCACTCCACTTATTTTTGTGTTTTTTAGCATAGATTGTTCAAAAGTATCCTCCTATTTTTCCTTACATCATTTGCGTTCTTCCATTAGCTGTCTTTACTTATCCAAAGTGAACAACTATCTCATTCCTCTAAAAATCTTTATTCATATCGATGGCAAATATTATTACTGTGCATAAGTACTCCTTGTGCCCAATGCTGTTCGTGAACTCAGGAAGTGGATCACAAATGCAACATTTCAGTTTCCTGCAGGTCAGGTCAGGTCTATGAGATTTCCTCAGAGTCACATTATTGTTCACCCACTGTCCTCTGCAATAAGCTCGCAACTAAATAGAGAAATATTTCACTGTTTGATTGCATTTTTTTCAGYTTTAAAACAGAAGCTTCAAGTAGCTCCCTCCATCTTTCCTCAGCAGTCTCTGCAATGCTTCATCTCTTTTGAAAAGGAATTTGCTACTGGTACTTCTGGGCTTCACCACCAAAGGGAAACTTCTTGGACAAAATCTTTACTCTTCCCCGAAAAAAAACAAACTCCTTCACAATACAAACAGATTTTTCAAACCTTCTTGCTCACTGTGCCTTTAGTGCCCATTGTGAACTGTTTCACAGCTAGAGTGAATTCTTGCCCTTGATTCACAACTGCCCATATTTTACCTGCATGAATATTTTCTTCACTCTCATTAAATAACCTTTATCTTCTTATTGTTACCGTAAGCTCTAACGTTATAAAAGAGATGCAAACTTTTTTTTTTTTTATTATTAAGATTATTTGATTCCCATCCACTTCCTCAACAGTGCAATCTATCTAAAGGAATACATTTCTTCCAGAATCCCTCCCACTAGTGGGAATCTCTCAGGATTAAATTTTTACCACCCTCAACAGCAAAAGAGGTTACTCATAAGTGTTAGGCACTTCAAAGCCTTCTGTATTCCAGACTGACTTATAAAATAAAAAGTAACTATTATCAAATAAAAAGTAGCAATTGCTGACTTTTGTTACTGGAGAATAAAAATAKTATGACCTGAATTTTCCTGTTTTCATATTCCTTTTTGAGCTCCAAGAAGAAAACCCCGAAAATTGGAATAGTTTCCATTTTAGAGAGCTTTGTTCCTGAAAGCTCAGAAAAGAAGAAGCCTGGAATCATATCTGCCCACCAATATTGTGTTGAAGTTCCCAAAGGGCAGAGAAAAGGAACGTTGTTATCACTCTAGAAAGAAAAATGAAGATTTGCAGTCTATCCCTGCCTGTCATCTGGTACATTTTCATCTACTTTGTTTCTAATTGCACTCTCCAGGCTCCTTTCTGCATTGCTGAGTTGTCTTTCACAAGTCTGCTGTTCATATTATCTTCCAACTTTACATTTCAGCATCTGTAACTTTTTCCTCTTTGTACCTTCTGCTCAGAGACCAGGATTGTTGATGGGATGCTTTTCCCATTAGCTTGAAGTGGGACATGCTTTGGTGTTCAGGTGCTGTTCAACAGCAGCTTTTTGTAAATATTTAGAAGMAAACACTGCATCTACAAGCCTTACGGGGATGCTCAGGGGGAATTTCATTTAGCGTGCGTAAAGCCAAGGAGTCACAACACTGATTATGCCTCTTTTTTTTTCATTTTCACATGTTGTAAAATTAGAGTTTGCTTTTCTGACATTGGCATGTGGGCAATGCAAAGGTTCCTTTTTTATACAGTATAATCTGTCAAGGCGGGAGACCTGTGGATGGGAATACAATGACACTGATGATTTGTTTACKTTGTTTTTCTATTTAAATAGAAAAGTTCCCTCATCACTATCATAAGGAGGGGAGAGCAAAAACTTCTCAAAYACCTAAACTTATACTTACTTTTCTGGAAAGGAGTATGTATTTCTTTAATAAATATGATGAGTACAGCACAGCATTCAATTCCTTTAAATTAGATGCTGTAAGAAGCTGGAGGGCTTCTGTCCAGAGATTTTTTAATAAATAACTTCAGGTCTGAATTTTCTCATTTATTTTTAATTAAGGGAACATTACCAAAAGTGAAGTGAAACTCCAAAGAAATAAACACAGCATTTTACATTATTTACCTTTATAAATAAAAAAAAATAAAATTAAGGGTGACATTGCTGTACATCTCTCTGAACTCTGAAATAAACGATTTATATTTSTATCCAGTCTAACAAGGACATATATATTTCCTTCTAGAGTGTACATTCAATTTGTAGAAATGAATGAATGAAAGAAACTTTACCTCAGGCATTCACCAGACCTCCATATATTTCCAGGGATCTAAGGAAAGTACTATGACACTTAGACAAGGGAAAAAACCCTTTCTATGATACTCTCGTGTCCATTCTCACATCTTAATACAGAAAGGGATTGTTGCATGCATATTATTAGCAGTCTTCTACTATTTTTAGTATGATGATGGTTAGTGTCATAAGTTCAGGAACTGTGCACAGAGAGAGACACAAAGCAAAGAAACTGAGCAAGGAAGACAGCTGGCACTGTCAAGAAAATGAATGTCACAGCTTGGTGGTATTTTGAGCAACAGGTGATTTCAAAGGACAATAGTGCTCATCACATCACAAGAAACAAATGCGAGGAACAACTTCAGTGACTAAAATGGATTCCTCCTCAGGCCTTGGGAGGAAAACTACCTAACTCCTAATCTTTAACAACTATTTTAGCTGTAAATGTTTCAAACTAACATTTCATTACATTTTTTTTTTTCTGGAGGAAATATCACAGGAGACTTCAGAAAATGGTAAATGTTTTTTACATATTTAATTGCAAAATARGTAAGCAGAACTTGATTCAAAAGTCATTCTTGGTAGTTCATAAATTTGAAATTATTACTGATTTTTCCTCAAGTGTCTTTATATAGGGGAAATATAAGCACAGGATAGAAGAGAAAAAACTTTCCTGTACTTTCTTCATTTTGCTCTCAGGTATGAAAAGGTATTCATTTATGTTGTCAACTCATTTTTGAGTGGGTTTTCAAAATTAAGGGGACCTGGAAAGATCCGCAATARAACTAGCCTCTTTTGGCAGCAAATTAGAGGGATAAAGAAAGTAATTGAAGTCCTTTCAAGCCACAAAAAGCATTTAGCAAAAACAAGTCTTAAGTTTTTGGGTGTATATGGAAGATATCTTGTGGAAGATATGGACAAACCAGAAAGGAGAGTCATAATATTGTGTCACTGTAATTATACTGTCTGTTGGGGCAGAGAACTGTCTATGCCATCTAAAATCTCTCATACCAAACTCATGATTTTATTGTGCTCCATGTCATCTTAGAGGAATCTTAGTCCTCTGCTGCTGCTTGGGCTGCATTGAAACCCATAAAACAAACAAACTCTAAAGTTCTTGAAGACTTACTGCCTTTGCATAAAAGTTTTTCTTTTGGTTTATAGTGTAGCTCTAAATTTTTTGCACAAGAGTTCAGCAKAGCCTGGTCTCTTGTCAAGTTTCAAAGTACAATGATTGTGAAGAAGGAAGAGGAGCCTACTTTTCTTCATATTCTTGAAATGTATAATATCAAAATCAAGGTCACATCTTTTGTAGGCATGTCTAATACGTGATTAGGACCAATATGAGTCCAGAAGAGTTTTGTCAAGCATAGAAATACTCTTGAACATCAAAATTTATGTGTAAGGAAACAGTTATACTTTCTGTGATTCTGGAATGCACTTTTTACAAGAAATGTGGTTCTCTGGAAGTTTGCTGCTGTGATGAAAAAGCATTTCAGAAAAAGCAAATGTCCTATAATTTTCTAATATGAAGAAATACGAATTCACAGCGCAGAACACATTGCATTTAACATCACCAGTATATARCACTATTTTTCTCTGTCACAAACATTTAGTTTATGTTCCCTAAACACCATTTTAATACCTTGAAAATAGTCCTTAAGAATTTTCAGCGGATAATTGAGCCATGTGTGTATTTTAGGACAAATATTGGGAAAAGTCATGTTCAATACCAAAGTCTATACCATTTAAACAATGAAAGCATCAGGTAAGTAACAACATTTGGACAGCAAGTCAATATGACTATGAAAGGTCTCCAATAATGAGCAAACTCAAACCAATACACTGTTTGAGTATTTGGCCTTCCTATTGACAAAGGTTGCTTTCAATCACACTGTATCTATTACCATATCAATCATCACTCTAAATGAATACAACATGAACATTGACGAAGACATCACTTAGGCAAAGAAACTAAAGGTTCTATAAAAACAAATAATGAAAGTTTGGTTGATCGCAGCRTGAAAATTAGACCTAATCCTTAATCATTCCTATTTTGTAAAGCAAACAAATTGAAGCTAAAAATGTTAACTCTATTTCTTGTACAGGAACTTAAAATATATGGAAATTGATATCCCATTCTTAATTATTAAACATAATGCAATCCAACACTGTTTGCTACACAAATTAAGATATGGAATTGAGCTGATGAAAATGATTTACGTGCAGGATTAAAATATTGGCAGCTTTATAGAGTGAAATGTCACTACACTGCTGTACCTTCAAGTTTTACATTTCCTCCTTTGAATCCCTGTCAGCCCTCATGAACACTGGAGAGTTTAATCAATGCTTGCAGTAGCCATAACATAACACTGAATATTTTACCTGTGTAATAATCATAGTGCTGTTTAGTACAAGTCAAAACTAGAAATTACAAACKCATATATTGCCATTGACAAGGTTACATTTAAAATTACATTGAAATTAATTCTCACACATTTCTATGATTTTTTTTTTTCTTTTTGTGAAGCAACCTGTATTTTCCAACAGCTCAATGTACCCTAAGGCAATCAAATTGTATTTAGGATGACTCAGAGGTCATAAAATTCAAACACTTAYGAGTTCATGTATTTGAATCACTTTTTAATTTATATGATACAAAACTCTTGTGAAACAAGCATTTTATTTGCTTTATGTACTCCAAAGGGTATAGATTCAGATTGCAATTGATGYTGCATTTTTTCAAGATAGTCAATATCAACAAGAATATCAAAACTATAAAGGGAAGAAAAGATTATCATTTTGGTATTGTGGCAGTCTGTTTTCCTTATAAAACAAMTTTGTGTGGARCTAAATTATGTGCAARAATGAGAAAATAAGGACACAAACAYARCATGAAATTTAGGAAAMTAAATGRAAAACTCAAGTMGATAYAAAAGTTGTCAATTACATGGAACTTATTTCCAAATTTTCAAATCAAAGCCATTAGTACAGCTAATATAAAAGATAATGTATTTTTTTCAAAAAAAAGGAAAAGAACTAGAATATGTTAGCTAATGACACAAAGCAAAGAAGGATGGTTAAGATATATTTGAAACACATTAGAAATAATTTGTCTTTTAAAAAGTTTAATTGCTATTCTTGATTTGAATAAATRAAGTTAGGTTTTCTGCCAACTTTCCCAAGGACATTAATCTATAGAATAGTCAGAAAACATGTAAATTATAAACCACTTGAATAGCATTTCCCAAAGGCAGGAATARAAATAATAATTTTAAAATTTAAAAAGTTAATAAGTTCTTAATTTGTATTTAAACAGTATCTCCTAATGTTTATTAAATGTTTAATGTTTATTAAAATATAAACAGGAGCAATGCAAGAAGAGCATTATGTCATAGATATATATTTGAAAATATATAGAAAAAACACTTTTACTGTGAATGATGGTTTTTGTTGCATTATTCCTTCAGCGCTGAACTTGATCTACTAAGCATTTACTGAATTAATTTTTTGCCTAGAAATCTGTTTTGCCTAGCTATATGTTCAAGCATATAGATGTTTAAGAATATGGAAAGTGCTCTGGTCTGCCTAGTCAGTCCCCTCGTTGCTATAACACTCATCAGGAAGGCTTGATTTTTCCAGCAGATGTATCCTGCTACATCCAATGTTTAATCCACCTATGCAAGACAGTCTATTTTAGAGTATTTATTCATGGAAGTAGTTTGCTTTACTGTCTCCAATTCTGTGTCTGATGACACACAGAGTGTCAGTTTTGTAATACCAAAATATGCAATTCTTCAAAAAGGTTCGTTAAGCTAACCTCTGTTATGAAGATAATTTACATTTATTCTACTTMAGGCCATTAAGGGTGTAATCACTTTAGGCAAACATGAATAAAAAGCTGCAATTTTTTATCCCAACTTGATCTTCATTTTTCTCACAGCCAGCATTCAACAAGGCAGAGAGGGCTGTAGGAATGACTCCACCACATGGTATTCCTTGCCTCAGGTCACAACAGGTGGACTAACGTCAAGCATTTTGCCTCCATCCTCCTCAACCACGCATTGGACAAAGATAATTTTAGGAGTTTCAGCATTTTGGTTCAGTTTCACCCTTTTAACCTAAATTTAACCAAATCTTGTTCAGAAACTTTAATCTGAACTTTTACTGCTATTTATATGACAACAGCCCTCCCGGTGTAGTTCCTATTGATTGCTCTGTTTAGGCATGTGAGATATATCTCAAATGGAACATATTCCCAATACATTCAGATTAAAGGGCTGGATGTTGGATTTTGCCCCTGGGATGAGGCAACACCGGGTGTACAGACAGACTGGGGAATGAGATGCTGGAGAGCAGTGCTGTGGAAAGGCATTTGGGGCTCCAGGTTGATGGCAGGCTGAACATGGGCCAGCAGTGCCCTGGCAGCCAGGAGGGCCAAGGGTGTCCTGGGGTGCATCAGGCACAGCATCACAGCCGGGCAAGGGAGGGGATTGTGTCACTCTGCTCTGGGCTGGGGCTGTCTCACCTCGAGTGCTGGGGGCAGCTTTGGGCACCACAATATAATGATATAAAACTATTAAACATCRTCCAAAGGAGAGCGATGAAGATAGTGAAGGGCCTTCAGGGGAAGCCACACAAGGAGATGTTRAAGCCTTTTGGTCTRCTCAGCCTAGAGATGAGGAGACTGAGGAGATGAGATCTCTTATCTGTCTACAACTTCCTCATGAGAGAAAGCAGAGGGGCCCCCACTAATCTCTTATCTCTTGTGATCAGTGATAGAACCTGAGGGAATGGCCTGAAGCTGTGTCAARTGAGKTTTAGGCTGGACATTAGAGAAAGGTTTTTCACGCAGAGGGTGGTTGGGCAATGGAACAGGCACCTCAGGGAACTATTCAAGACACCAAGCTGGTTGGAGTTCAAGAAGCAATTGGACACCATTTACAGACACACTGTGTGATTTTTTTCAGTTGTCCTGTACAGGGCCAGGAGTTGGATTTGATGATCATTGTGGATCCTTTCYAACTCAGGATGTTCTATGAATCTAGGATTCTGTATTCCTGTTTGTAAATCTGACCCCATTTAGCTTTGAGAAGACAAACCTTATGACAACAATGAGGGCAAAAATAATGGCTTACTTCCATTTTGAAGTTGGACATGATGGATTTTTTTTTTTTTTTTTTTTGCCTCCAACTCTCTATGTCATGTAGCTAGAGTAACAGCATGTATTTTCCCCCAGTAATATATCAGGAGCAGGGATTTCAGAACTTAGGACAAGTATGCAAAGAACCCTCTGTTGCCAACCAAGCTGAAACAGCTTAAAACAACATTGTTTAAAACAACACTGCTCCTATAGTTCCACTTGTGTTCTTTGGAGGTTTTTAATGCTGTAGAGATTTATTTGTACCATTTACATAACATTTCTGGCACTGGAATATTAATCTAAAAGGAAAAGTAAGGGCCATATATGAAAGAGGGCTACAGAAGACTGGTAAAGAAGTAATCACTGATGCAGGAMGTCATTGATGGAGGCTGAGCAGCTTGAGAAGGCTGTGGCACTATTACTGGGTTTGGGGTTTGGTGTGTGAGTACAAGGGTAGTTCTGAGGAAGGCAGAGTTACCAGAAGGTGGTTGCTGCTGAGTAAAAAGTACTGCATGGTACTGTCTGAAATAAAGTGCTGAATAGGTGATTGGGATATGGATAAGGAAGGCCACAGGCCATCTGGAATGCTATTTCCAGCACTCACCACATACTAGAGCATGTCCTATGTTCCATTCTAATTCTGCCCATTACCTTTGCTTGGCAGCTGGTTGGTATCTCCTCAGGTCTTGATCTCACACCACCGACAATGTTTTCCTTGCATCAAAACTTCTGACCTGTATTCCCTACCCATTTTAGTTCATCATATTTTCTACTCCCCTCTTGTATGAGAGGCAATCTCTCCTTTATCAGCCCTCTCTAAAATAAGGAGCCATTTAAAAAATATATGGCCATGGTACTTCAGAASCTGCCTGGACTTCAATAAACTATTGACATTACAAACCAATCCAATTCCAAGTATTTCATTACTGCAACTTGCCAGAAAAATAATTTTGTTAGTATGTCTATTAAAATAGCTGCTTCCATCAAAGTTTTATTGTAATCCTCTGATTGGTCCAGTTTACTAAACTATTGCACATTGTATCAACATCTTGCCAGACAAATATGACCTGGTTGTTTTAAATGGGTGTTTCACTTTTGTCTCCACTCATACAGAATGGGACTGGTAATTTACTACAGCAGACATGGAGATTCTTTGATTTCTTTTTATAATCCCAAAACACTGCAGACTTACAACAGTGAGTGGACTTGGCCATGTGAATTCCATTAAACTCCATGAAACTCTCATGGCATGAAATCCCACACAACCACTGAAAATTAATTATTCATAATAATAACACATTTCTCTTTCCATCTGAGCATTGCAAACATCCTTTCCAAGATAATTAATTATGGTTCAAAAGATGCCCTGTACTAATGAGGCAGGCAGTTTATACCTATTTTTATATTTGTGTATACAGAGACAAAGTCAGACAATTCTAGGTCTGTTTAAGGAAATTTGAAAGAAACTCCCTTTGCTGAGAATTTCACTGGTTTTGATAAACTCTGCCTGGAACCAGTGGGAACTAACTATAGTGTAAAAGTACTCAAGAGTCTTATAGACATTTTTCTCCAAAGCACAAGATTTAAGGGATAAAAAAGTGAATCTTTGTATAAAATTTATTTAGAGCTAGGGCTCTTTTAAGATTTTCTTTTACACAGCACACAAACTCAAAGAGACCTAAGGAGAATCAAAGTGAGTTTGTGGTCAAATCTGAAACAGAATCCACTAATCTACTCAAATCCACACTCTCAGTATTAAAAGGTAGTCCTTCTCATTGTAAACACCATTATCAGTTCAGACTGGTCAGTTCAGATCCAGTCTTTATATATGCCCTTTGTTATTCTCCATCTTTGACTGTGAGTTAAAACACAGAACTCTCTTTGGGCTGGTTTTATGGAACTCAAATAATTTTGTATCAAATATTGGCTGACTRAAACACTAAGCTATAAGCTGTGTACTCACAGAAACAATACTGGTTTCATCCTTTGATTTGTGCAGATATCCTCTATGTAAATACTGCTGACTTTATAAAAGTGTAAATTTCTAGGTATCTAGTCTCTCAGTTCACTCATCTGAAAATCTCTCTCCAGCCTCCAGAGAGAATTATGCACTGAATAAAAATTGGGATTTGAGACAACCAAAGCAGACCCACAATAAATGATTGAAAACATTAGACAGGGCTGAACCTGAGGCCCCAACTCACCCATGGTTTTAGCCCTTCTGGATAGGTTCCTGAATTGGGTTTCCATGGCAAAGACGGTAACAGGGGGATCTAAAAGGTGGCTTCTGCGTGAAGCTGTCAGAAACTTCCCCATATCTGATGCCAGCTGTGTGAGGATGGACCTCCTGCTGCTCAAGATTGATCCCTTCAGCACCTGTAGCAGCACTCCTGGGATAACATATTCCAGAAGTGGAGAAAAAACCTGTGCAACACCAACTTCTGCTGGAGAAAGACATCTGAGAGAAATAGCTCTGCAGATGCCTGGGTCAGTGAAGAAGGAAGGACAGGAGGTTCTCCAGGTGCTGGAGCAGAGATGCTCCTGTAGACCRTGCTGAAGGCCACAATGAGTCAGGATGCCCCCCTGAAACACATGGAGATCCACAGTGAAGCAGAGATCCATCTTCAGCCCCTGGAGTACCCACCACTGGAGCAGGTGAATGCCCAAAGAAGGTGGAGACCCTGTGGCAACCCCACGCTCTGTCCCCATGGAGAGAGGAGCCCACATTGATGCAGGTTTGCTGGCAGCAATTGTGACCCTGTGGGAGACCCATGCTGGAACAATCTGTTCCTGAAGGGCTGCACCCCATGGAAAAAAAGGAACCCGTGCTGGAGCAGGGGAACAGTGTGAAGAGCCCTCTTTTGAGACAGAAGGAGCAACAGAGACAAAGTGTGATGAACTAACCCCTACTTGCATTTACAATCCTCATGGGTCAGTCATTGTGGGGAAGAGGTACAGGACCAGGAATAAATTTAAGCCCATGAAGAAGGGAGGAGTAGTGGGGAGGAGTCTGATTCTATTCTGATTTGACTTGGAATAAATTAAGCCAATGTCCCCAAATGAATGTGATTTACCCATGATGGTAACCAGTGAGTGATCTCTCCCTGTCCTTGTCTTGGCCCATGGTCCTGTCCTCATATTTTCTCTCCCCTGTCCAGTGGAGGACAGGAATGATACAGGGGTGTTGGTGGGCACCAGGTGTCCAGCCAGGGTCAATTCACAACAGTGTCTGACACAAAGCCTGCTACTAGGCATCATTTCCACATTTTCTCTTCAGGAACAGATTATTGTCTATTTTCTTTTTAAACACAGGTGGAGGGAAATGTGAAGGTGACAACAATATATTGTTTCTGACAGCTGTTTAATGGAAAACACATAAACAGTCCTAGGAAGTATGAGGTTTCCCAAAGAACAGTGTCCTATTAGCCACTGGAGCAACAGCACTTCCTCTGGAGCTTGCCYTTCCAGGGCCCAGGAGTCCCACATTCATTTCCTTCTTTTATTCACAAGTGACTTCTCTTCAAATGAATGACAGAAAACCAGTCCTATTCAAGGCTGTTTTGTTATTATGGTGTCACTTTAAGAAGGTAAGAAATGATGGTTTATGTCTTCTCAAGCTGAAGAGGACCTAGAACCTATGTCACCCACTCCCCATAAATGAAACCTGATTATTGGTTACTTTAAAAACACAGTCTTGCACTCCATCAAATGCTTTTGAATGACAACAGCTGTGATTCTTTTGTTTCATGTTGAAGTCTGGGTAAAGCATTAGACCATTCCTAATAAACCAGAATCATAAGGGAACATAGTCCTCCAGACACCTCATCTGTATTTTCCAAGCAGATGTAGGTATTTAGAAGGTTGCAGTTTTCTAAAGGTATGCAATAATAATTTTCTGCATGACCAGGATAATTTTATTAGCTAAAAAAAGAAGTACCCAGGTGGTTTACGACAGTTTCTGAAACCTATCTCTCACATGTCTGTGCCTTATATGCCTTCCACCTTTTAGGGAAACAAGACAGCATTCAGGGAATCATGTTTCCCTTGTGAGAGACAACCTGTCCTTTAGTGCTGATCACTGTGGATTTATCAGAAACATAAATAATACCTTTGCTCTCTGGAGACAACACGTCCTAGCTTCTACAAAAGTCAGATGTATTTCCTTGCTGATAGAGTGCACTCATGTASATTTCCTTGCTTTCATTATATAAAYAYCTATATTTCACTTTAACAGTAATCTATGTTCCTAAAACCTGTACTCAAAATTATCAGACAGAGAATTTCTAGAGGAGTAAAACTAGAACTCATGTAAAGGTAATCCCAACCTTTTTGACATGTAGAGCTTAATCCTTCTTCAGCCACCAACACAAATCTCTGGAGAATTCTCTTGAAGTGAATTTTTTTTTCTCCTGCTCTCCATATAATCTTTCTTTCTTTTCACATCAATTGCAAAAGTCTACTCTCCATTACAGATCAGCTTTCTCAGAGATGGTTGGGCAACATTTTCATGCTGTTTCTTCACTTTCAAAAGACCTTACATAAGGAGTAGCCTTCATTCCAAATACTTTGTAAGGAAAAGGGAATCAGATTCACAGTGTGGACTGTGCTTTAGTTCAGATGTAATGAAACTTGCAGAAATACATAATTTCTTTTTACAAACATCAGAATAATTTTGCCCATCCTTTAGAAATAAGGTMAATAATTCAAAATACATGTACTGTACAAGTTTATGCCGGTTGTCATATTAACACTCAACAAAATCAATAACCTGCATAATTTTTACTAAATATACTCTCCTAGAGAAATAAGGAATTCCTCTTAGTGCTTTGGAATGGCATTAAATTTGTGACAAAAAGGTATATTATAAAAAGGCAAGCTGACTTTTTTTTTCTGGTAAATGAACAGCAGTGTTACTGGGGGTTGGCAAAACTTCAGCTTGCCTTCAGCATTACAGTATTTACCTCTGCAGTTACCTAAACAAACTTGCAAACCAGGGAGTTCGTGATGCAAGGCCTGAGGTTATCTTTTACGTGCAATTGCAAAGTCAGAAACACAACTTACACCTGCATTAACAAAGGCTAAGCTTCAGAAGGCTGTGGGAAGACCCTGACAGCAATGTGATATGATTTTGTCTCTACTCATGCTTCTGTGCCATGCATTCACAACAGACTAACTTAAAGGCAGTACATCACACTAAACAACAATTCTCTTTTCTATTATCAGCTTAAGTCACAAACATAATATTAAACTTTTTTTTGTCTCTGAATTATTAGATTTAGAGTGTTGGTGCACCAGTTCAAGGTAACTAAACAGCTTTATTATATCAACAATAGCCTTGCAAGATACCCTCATTGTATTCTGAAGGACTTAATTTAAGGAGAAGATACTGTGAAACGTTCTATTTTTCTCTATTTTAGAGAGCCATAATCAGATAAATAGTGAGAAGACACAAAAGGAAAACTCTGAGATCCTGTGGGAACAAGAGCAGGAGCCATACTCTTAATCTAATGGGATGTATTGCAGTATAGTGCACAAAAAATAGGTATCTCTTTGTACTAACAATACCGCAATCTCAGGAACACTTGTCCACATAGCATGCTGAATATTTATCCCTATTTGTCAAGGGTTTTTAAACAGTATATTGTTATTGCACATGTTCCTAGCAGTTTATCAAATAAAAGAGGAATGTTCTTCTAAATGAACCYCCTTTAAATCAAACTTTTAAAATGCCATATCCTATCTTCGGTGGAAGCACAAGATCCACTTTAATAACTAATATTAAGTGATAGCATGTAGAACACAACAAAAACAAAGGAAGTAAATCTTCCATTCTTTCTACTTTTTGGCTTTTTGAAATAGAGACTAAACCCATCATTTTGTTGTTGGTAGAGTCAGAAAACTCACAACTCTAGGTGCAAAATGAGAGGAAGCTGTACCGCAATCAAAAATGAACAATAGATTTAAATAACACTGAAGGCAYGAAAATAGCTGGCTACGAGCCCAGAATCTATAAATAGTACCAAACTTCATCATAACTCCACTGATGATGACAACATCATCAGGAAATGAAAACAGAAGGAGCAGAGAAGGAATAAAAGGAATGGACCTCAGGAATGAAAGGCCAAACTATTTACAGAGCAAGCTGCTCAAGTTTGACAGTAATCCTAGGGTGGGAAAGCAGCGAGGGCAGCTAATAATGCCATGAATCTTGCTACATAACTGTGCTAGGGAAGGACAGTAAAAGGAATGGAACCAGTCCACTGAAGAATTAGTGCTATTGGTGCAGTTTCTTAATTTTTATGAGAATGCTGAAATGTAATGTTTATCATTTGTCTTGAGCATGACGAATGCAGTAKGTAATTTATACAAACAAAACCTTTTACTTAGCACAGAAGTTATGACATACCCTTCCTTCCCTTTTCCAYGTAAATCCCTTTAACTTTTAAACAAAACCAGAAATAACATCAATACTACACAGACTTTTTTATTCCTATTATTTTTTAATTTATTTTAGACTGTCTTCATCAAGCTTAAGACTGCATAACTACAAACTCTGGAACAATTAACACAAATAAAAATAGCCCACAATTACAGCAATCTATAGAGTAATGATGATTGCAGAAAAGGAATTCTGTAAAAATACAATGTGATTGAAAGAAGAGCTAGTGAGAAAATTCAGTTCGCATTGATGAAAGACAGACTGCATAAAATATGTTCAAAATAAAACAAAACAGGAACAATTTCCAGTGCTATGGTGTTCAGATCAGATCTCAAATCCAGACAGGGAGCATGAAGGCTTATCATGCACACTCATAAACTTGAGTAGGTTATTTCATTTTTTATTATTCCCAAACGAAATCTGAAATCTTGCTCCCTTTGATTAGAAATTTATTCTGCAATATTTTCTGGGGGGCTATTTCCAAAGTGAGACATTGCTTAACATGAACAAAGTGACAGATTCTGGATGCCAGTATTCAAATCCACATGGTCTGTATGATTGAAACCTTCTCCCCACCAAATACTCCTCCTATTCAAAACAAAAAAGAAAAAAAAAAATCAAACCTGTAAAGGCAGTCCCAAAAAGATAATTTTYCCCCATTACTTTGAGCAGCAATCCCTTAACCTGGCGCTAAAAGGCATAGTATTCATCTGAAGAATTTGGCAGGGTCAGCAGCTTGATGCTCACCTGGTGAAGGACATGTCCTCCCTTTACACACATCTACAAACCTAGTGATCCAGTCTGGAGAAGGTAAAAATGGGTTTTTGAGGGATTAGCAAAGATAAAAGCTCATCAGACTCATGTTGGGAAATTCAGAATTTGCCAACATTTTTGGAGAGTTGAGATTGCCTAGTTGGTACACATCCTTGTTAATTAACCCATCCCATCAAAAGGGATGGGTTTTGTAGAGGACTACTTTCTGATTGGGAAAAGCTGAAAGAGTATGTAAACAGAAKCAGACATTCAAAATAGAATCAAAAAAAGTTTGTTTATAATAAATAATTATTATAAKTTCAGAAGACCCACTACTATCAACCCCGCCACTATTTTGTGACGCATTAATGCAGGAGACTTCTGGATGAGGTGCAGCCAGGTGAGCATTAYATGCTCAAGGAACTTTCTGTTCTGYGTGCTTTTGCTCTGAAGATTTTACTTACTTAGTTTGACTCTGGAACAGGAAGTCTTTTGAATTGAAATTATCAGCTTTAGAATTTTTTGCAGYCAGAGAACTTCATCAGAGGTGTGCATTGTAATACCTAATCAGTCTTACAAAGCTATTTAAATTAAAAACCAAATAAAATGTCCAATGAAAAAAATTTGAAACAAATGGTAACCCACAACATTTGAAAATATGCTATCATGCAATATAATTTGACAAAAAAGGAAAGATCACACTTCAGGTAATAATTTTATTATGCCCTTCCCTGCTTATTTAAATAAGAACTACATTAATAAATTTGAGACATGATAAAAAAATATTTTAAAAGAAATTTAGTGATCCCATGTGTAACAGATGCAGTGGAGCGGAGTTTGACTTTTGTACCAGGTGAGGTGAAAAGACCAAGGTTTCCTTGTCAACAGCAGCATTTGTGATGAAAACATAATAAAATAGACTGAGAAGCATATTCAGTTTTCCAAATTTCTGGAGGTGGTGGCATAGCCAAAAGGAGATTTTAGTGAAATGGATGTTGGACTCTTTTCCAAGGTAACAAGGGACAGGACGAGAGGAAACAGCTACAAGTTAAATGAGGGAATGTTAGATCAGATCCTAGGAAAAATTTCTYCACTGAATGGGTCGTCAGGCACTGGAACAAAATACCCAATGAAGTGGTGGTATCACCATCCCTGGAAGTCTATAAAAACGTGTGGACATGGAACTTGGGGAYATGGTTTAGTGGTGATCACAGGGGTGCTGGGTTAACAGTGAAACTCAGCAGTCTTGGAGGTTTGTTCCAAGCTCAGCAATTCCATGATTCAATGATGGTTTCACTCTTCGCCCAGCACAGAGTGGTCAGAGGATTGCTGTTAGTAATGAACAAAGCTGACGAGGTTCAAATTGGTGTTCCAGCTGCTGGAAATCAGCAGAGCACGTGCACTCCTGAACAGGGCAACCTGGATGCCAGCAGAAACTGAGGAAGCTTGGGCAARCATCTTAAAGCCATTGCACTTACCTCTGGTATCTGGGTAAAAAGCTTCATCAACGGCTTGGGTAGCAAAATGTACTTGAGGGAGCACAGAGTGGATGTACACAGTAAAATGAGAGTGTGTGTCTAAGCAGAGATAGAAGCACATTTTACTTCCAAAAATATTCTACAAAGGTGTAATCTAAATATTACACATAAATACTTCATCTAAAGCAATTAGCATGATATCAAATGCCAAGTTGTGGAAGCTGGAAATCTATATCTTGCTACTCTCATCCCTTCATTTATGGCAGAACAAGGCTGATACAATGCCCTAACAGCAATGCAGTGTCATTAGGATTACAAAGACTGAAAATATTTTCCAGGACATTGATCTACTTACTGTGGAAAAAAAAAACAAAAAACAAAAAAAAACAAAAAAAACCACAGCCCAGAAAAAAAAGTAGAAAAGAAAATCTCACAGTGTTCTGGTATCAACCTGACTGAGCCAGACAATCCTTCAGCTTGTAAGAAGAACAATTTAGGAACATTTAATTCTCCTCACCCCCTAGAAAAGATGGCGACCTGCCAAAGAGGAACAGGTTTTGTGCTAAGCCTCTGCTTAGACTGCATTCCTGCCACCAGATCTTCCTGCCAGAGGCATCAGTAGGATTTGAAAGTGAGGGCTGTGGGCCACAGATAGAAATTCAATATTTTTTTGGAGAAAAAGATAAGCCCCGGGAGTTCTGTGTTTTACTGCTCTCTTCACTGTGGAGAGTGGCACTTGATGTGATCCTCACTGTTGAGCATGACACAATACATTTCAGGGCTGAAACTATTGGACTGTAGCTAGATTTTGCTTTAGGCTGGAAATAGGTAGTGTTCTAGAATCAAGAAAATACAAAAAATGATGGGGATGTTGAGTCCTCACAAAGGAAATAAACTAAACATAATACAATAGAGCTGGAGGCTTGCTGCACTACCCCCACTTTTATGTACGCACACACACACACACACAAACATGCTTTCTGTATTTAATTTTCTTAATATAAGATACAGAGCTTTTCTTGGCATGCAGAGCCTTGTCACTAGTTTTTGAATTTCATTAAATCATCTCACCTGGGGCTTAGTATTCACCACATGTAGGCATGCAAATCAAATATTTAAAAAATAGAATTAAAAAAAATAATAATAAAAACCCCTGAAGCCTGTTTATATAATTTATCATCCCATTCTGAACTGTATTCTGAACTGAATCAAGTACAAATTTACAGTGAAGTTAATCATATCATGTCAAATCACTGATAGGTGTAGAAATAAAAACTGCTTAGCAGGTTTCAGGTAATCACACTCAGTGTTGTGACTTGATTTCTTTTACAGGAAAGAATCACTCCTGCACACGGAAATGCACAGTTCTGAGCAGAAATGCTGCAACTGCATCTATTGCTTTTAGGTATGTACTGACCAGTTACTTGAAGGGCTAAAAMCACCTCCAAATGGGGCTTAACAGCCTTGTCGATTGATTGAAGGACTGGGGTGTGGGGAGGAAGGGGGGTAAAGGAGGCTTTGTATATATAGAAAAATTCTCAGAAGTCTGAGATTTAAAAAAAATCAGAAAAGGGCGGAAGTAAATATTATTCACAAAATTAAGTCTCTAAGGAAAAAAGCAAGCTCTGTAATGTGGTAATGTGATGCATAGGATTGCAGAAAAGACATATAACTTTAACATGTATGGAAGAAAATGTTATTGAAAAAGCAGTTATTTTCTCCTAAATGAAGAAGTTCACCATGGCTTAAAAAACGGGGTATGAAGCTTCATTTCAGAACTCCACAAATATTTGCAAAAATTTTCTGAAGTATTTGCCCAGCTGTCATGATGACTAAAAGGGAAAAATAACAGTCTTCAAATATTTGAGGGGAGTAAACATCAATGATGAAGAAGTAAAGCACCATTAGTATAATGACTGATTCTGTAGTTTAAATATAAGTAATGACATGCTAATAAGATCTGGAAAATGTATATTGGMAATTTAGAAATCTTCCTAACAATGSTATTGAATGCCTKCRGAACAGCAKCCTGCAAAGAGCTTGTCCTCTGGGTCACTTCAAGACTCTCATCTTTCCTGCTAAGGTTTTTTTCTAAGTTGCACAGACCATTTCAGCTTCCAATCAGTTC
>NW_026624183.1:75350-85350 GCF_030028575.1 Malurus melanocephalus
AAAAAAAAAAAAAAAAAAAAAAAAAAAAAAAAAAAAAAAGTGGCTTAATGTTACTGTTTCTATATGAAGAAGCTGAATAGTTTTAAAATTAGTGAAGCTGAGGAGTTAACCTAATGTTCAATCTCTAATATTTATTATTTTGTAACTTCTTTAACTGTATCAAGCTTAAATGGGCAGCGTAATCTAAATTTTCAAAGCAGCATTCTTTGGAAATGAAACATTACCCTCTTTCTTTCAATGCCAGATTTCCATTCTGTTTTAACATTTAATTATACTAGAAGTTGTTATTTCAAGAAGCTGTGGGTTTGAAACTGCTTYATTTATATAAAAATGATATTTGTCATAATTTTTAAAGAAGAYTATGTACCCTACTCTTCTGACTAATTTTTCAGTAGAGAAGTGGCATAGTAAYGTTTTCTCCCCAATAAATATTTTTATTAGCTTTATAAACATACTAAAAAAGTTGTTGAAAATGGCAAAAATCAAACCAATTCTAGTGAATTATAACAAAGCTACACCATGGTAATAGAAAACATCTGCTAGTGATTCGTCATTTTTAGGAAAAGTTTATAGTATAAAGCACTAACGGCCAAATTCAGAGACCGCTGATTTCTTAAAACCCTGACATACATTTCTTTAAAAAAGTCTARGAATGTAGCTGACACACAGCATAAGGTATTAAACGTCATTTTTAAAGTTTGTCATTATTCGCTTTATTTAATTTTCTTTTAATGAAGCTGAAGAGATCCAGCATAGGCAAAGCTGGGCCTCTTTTTTAATGGCGCTGAGGGGAATCATGGAGATTTCATCTKGTCACAGATGTAAAACTAGAGCAGAGGAGAAGGTCTGTATCCCCACTTCTGAACTAAGTATTCTGGTGTGCTGGGCTGTCCTGGAACACTCCCAGCCTGGTGGGGGTGGCAGGGGGTTAAATACAGAGGTTCCAATTTTGGCAATGATTCATTTAGATCATCTACATAGATGCCCAGAAAGTTTTCAAACTGGAACACTTGGAATGTGATGTGTGTATCAGCCCRTCCTCTGAGCACCCCAGGAAGAGGGAGAAAAACCCTGAGAGACATCCATAATATGACTTGGAAAACTCTGAGTCCATTTTCTCTAAGGTTTGACAAAGTCTTAGTGCAAGAACATGACATTCTCATTGCGATTCTCGGAAGTTAATAATGATGCACAGATATTAAGAAGTAAAGGGAAAATACATTCTTGAACACCAAATCCTCAGCTCAGGATCCTGCTGTTGACAGTAAAAAAAAAAGAAAGAAAAAAAAAAACAACAACAAAAAAACCCCCCACAAAAACAGTTTGAGAACACATCAAGCAATATTTCACATATATAGACAGGAAAACCTTGCAGCTGTGGRTATTTTGACCTGTTGGGGTGGAAGCATTTAATGCAGGCTTTGGTCAGGGAAGCACCACTGGTTAGGGAGAATGTCCAAGGCAAGGCTGACTTCACATACACTCTGTGCTTCTTCGCGTTCCAAAACAGCTCTCTCTCTGTGAAGACAGAAGAATAGCTCAGATATTTCTTCAGATGCCAGGCAGCCTTTATATTTYAATTATTTAGGAGATTCATAAGATGTTCTTCATAGGTCATTCTTGATCCTATTTTAATTTGTGACTTCACTACATAGAGATGTAGTGGATTTGGAACGTTTTTATTTAATCTGCCCCAAATGAAGTACAAATCCTTTTCACATCAAGTCAGTCCCTTTACAGTACTCCTTCTATCCAGTCTTCAGGACTGAGCTATAATATACAGMAAGTCACCAGCCTGATTTTTAGGCATCCTGTGGCCTTCTGAGAAAAACTCTGTTTTAAAAATTGAAGTTAAAATACTAGTGAGAGCCCTTCAGCTAACATCAGAAACACTRTATACATTGTGGTCAAACACTAATTAAACAGTAACTGAAGAACTAATTAAACAGTTACAGCTAGAGGCTTTGACTATGAGTTTCATGCGTCTGTTTTTTACTGGCATCATCATGGGTGGCAAAACCAATAGTGCCCGCAAGATCAAAGATTAAACGCCTTTAATTTTGCTAGTTTATTGCTTGTTGATTCWGCTGCAACAGTGGCCATTAAAAAGCTACTACTCAGTCATGGTTAAGGCACAGCAGTACCTTGTATCTCAGAGAAACTGTACTGGGAGTGCTTCACATCAGCTCAGTTTATACCAGATATAAGTGATACTGCAGTGAAAAAAAATGAGTTTCAAGGATGATTCTTAGAGACAGGAGAGAAGTTACAAACTTCCAGCCAGCCTGAGAAGCAGAAACATCTCACAGACAGAGAAGTATCTGAACTAAGCAGCAGCTTATTCTTCGTGTGCCATCTCTACTTACAAAAGCTGTCATTTTTGCTGGTAGAAGTCCTTATATACTTTTTTTTCTTTTTCCCTTTCATTTTTTTCCTTTCTTTTTTAATTTTTTTTCCCCTTGAATGGGGTGAGTTCTCTGAGCTTGACCAGTTTCAACATAAATAGGGTGCTACTCCCTAACTTTTCTGTGGTTCATCCTCTGATACAGTAGCTTCACCAAGGATTTCAAGTAAGCTGGGATCTGATGAACCTGGTGTGGCTTTCAGGCTGKAAGTGAAAGAAAGTGCTGATATTACTGATGTTTGCATAACGCTTTCAATGTGAGCTGCTACAAATCCGTGAGAAATGCTGTAGAGAATTTCAAGAGACACAAAGAAAACTGCTTAATGAAAAAGAGCTTGTAAACAAAGCCAAGCCAAGCAATCATAAAARGTCTGTGCATATTTTTCTAGATACTTTCTGGTTCTGTACATTTCCTGTTTTGACAATCACTTTAACTGCTACCATACATCAGTCCAAGGATAAGACAATGCTACAAAAACCACTGCAATATATCACTTTCAAGTAGTTAATTTTACTGAAAAATGTTATTGTATTGTTTCAAATGGAGTCCTCCTCTTTTAAAGAAAATACATTTTCATGTACTGTCTTTGTTGTGAGCCAAATTCTTTAGTCTTTACTCAGACAAACTTCCAATTAATTCTATGTTAGTTTGGGRTAGGAAGAATGACAAGATTGTTGGCCTCTTTCACATAAAAATATTGATTTCTAACTTCTGAGTCAGTGGAAGAAATTTAAGGGGTGTGGAGAGAAATGAAACKTAGGAGAGAAATAAATTCAGTTTGAAAATGAAAATGCACCTACAGTACCTCTGTCATGTCCTATATCCATATCAACRTTGCTCTAGAAAGTCGAGTGTTGGCAATTGACTAAAACTCACGGGAAAACACTACCAAGTATTGACAATGGCCTCAGGAAAACTCTGATCCTTAAGTTGGTAACATGCTAAGAAAAATTCATCTTGAAAAACAAATAAGATGATTAAGAATACAGAGCACATATAAACAGGAACAGTATTGGAAAACTGAAAGGGCAAGGAATTTAGATCTTTCATGTTACACACGCAATCTACAATTTCCAAGTACACATCTGAAAAGGAAAACTGGAAAACATAAAAAAAAACCCTCCATAAAATAATAAAACAAACACTACCATAAGGACAGGAAATAAGAGTTAGGCTGGAAATCAGACAGGAAGTGCTGGACTATAAAAGCATCATGGATAGGCTTCTGGTGACCTGGTGGAAGTTCTCACATCCCTTGCCATTTCATTTTAACTTMTTTAAAACAAGATTAAATGATCTGGAGATTCATGAATATATTTTCACTTCCTATTACTTAATACACTTGCATTAGGACAAACGACAAAAAAAAAATGTTATAATTAACTCAGAGATGATTATTCAAATTTAGGATAACAGAGCATTATGGAGGTCAATGGAAAAAATAATATTGCCACCTATTGGTGGAAATAGAGAAGGCCAAATAATTCCTAATAATATCCCCAAGGAAGGTCTTGGGTTTTGTAAAATGGCTGATAATTATTCAYTTGCTGCCAGCTAGTCCACGGAATACCCATAGCAATCTCTGTGAACAAGTCAGCCTGCCATATTTCTTTCTACGATGGCCATTGCAACTGGACCCCAAAAGACCCAGAAATGCCCCCCAAACATATGAAAGAAACAATTTGACCCATTTACTCTGCTGTTGTGCAATATATTTAATAGCAGCACTTCTCTAACAACATTAAATTAAGGAACAATCCAACTCATTAGGCAACAGAAGGTATTTTATATTCACTTTCTTCCTTGCTTCTTATTCTTCTTGTACATATTTCCCTGTAACCACAGAGGCCTTCCTTTCATCTATTGATTACTCCTTTCACTCCTCGTCTTCTTGTTGTTTCTTCTTTCTATGATATCCACTATTTTTCTTGTATATTTTCTATCTATGTTTCTCCCATTTGTTCACATCACCATCCATCTACCTACACATAACCACATGCACATCCCCCCCACCACTGCCTTAAACTATCTGTCTGCAAAATGAGCAGTGAATTTCTGATACTCTTTCTTGGAAATTCGCCTCTCTGTTAAAGAAAAAAATGGTAACAGATGAAGTTGTTCTGCTTTTTCAGTTTYCTTCCTCCTAATATATCTCTTTACAATTCTTAAAAAAGTAACAATGACAAGACACGTTGTTTGCCTTCTCCTTTTGATAGAGTGGCATCCTCAGAAAAACTATCCTGTTCCTGCCAGGTCAATACACAGCACTGCAGAGAAGTCAGCAAATCCATGGCCTGCCAAGCCCACTTTAAGTCCTTACAACCCCAAACAGTTAAKTTTTATCAGTCATGAGAAATGGGGAAGATTTTCCTTATCTTTATTTTCATCCCCCCACCCACGGTAGCATACCATGAAGAGAAATGGCACACAGTTATCCTAAAATGTGGTTTTGAGTAATCAAGTAACCCYAGAGGCCACTTAATTTTGCTTTTGATACATATTTATAAAAGAACTCGCCTGAAAKTTTTTTGACAAATTTTTTCTTAAAGACTGCTCATCTAAAATAGGAGGCCTTTCAAGCTCCTCCCTCTCTTCCAAAAGCACAAGAAAATAAATATGCCTTACAGAGTACCCTGAAGGTCTACAAAGATGTTTTAAAYAAGTTCACAGCTGAAGGCACCTTCAGGGAAACTCTACTCCCCGTCTTCCCACTCAGATTTTCAAGATATCAGTTCAAGCTCCTCAAATGCCTGCAGCTATTGTGAAAGTCTCATGCCATTTTGTTTGTTATAGGTCAAAAGCATACCTTAAATTTGTCAAGAAAAATCAATAAGCAGGCAGTGTAGCCTGGTGAAGACAGCAGCCATGTGYTCCCACCAACACACAATGTTTAATGAGAGGACTTTTTACATTAACTTAGGCTTCTGGATAAACTCATGGTCTAACTACATAAAAAAMCAAAACAAACCCATGCCATAGTGTGAAATAACATTTAAAAATAGAGCCTTRTAAGAAACATCCTGTATTTCTCTGGGCAGGGGTAACTGGAAATCAAATAAAATATTTCAACACAAAATAATCCATTCGAACCTCAGGGAGAAGGAAAAGCACGAAGGGTCTTGGTGTCCAGTGATGGTCACTGAAGAAACTCTGATTTATCTTGAAGAATGCATAAATAAATAAAGTAAATATTTGTCTCAAGGGTCTGTCTCAATCCAGTTTATGTAAATATTACCTGACATTCCTAACCTGCAGCACAAGAAATGAAGATATTCAGATTTTTGTGCTTAACAAAAAATTACCCTCACCTGCAAGAAGACAAAGTTTTCTTTATCACATTTTTCAAGAAACATTAGCAGGATATATTATAKAAGTTACTCCAAGCAAAAAAGCCCAATACTCTTATCATTACCCTGTTGGTGCTGGAATRGAGGAAAAAACATCCCCATAGTTTTTACTAATCTTGTATTATTAATAATTCTCAGGAATTGTTAATCTCTTAAGTTAGWTATATGTGGTGAACAGATTTCTCAAGAAAACCTGTTGTCAACTTCTCTCTCTTCTGAGAGGCCACAGAGTCAGACTAAAATTTGATATTGATGATTTAGTCTGGGATGTCCCCTTGAGTACAATACTGCCTTCAAACAAGATTTCCTAGCAAAAYATTTTCCTTTCTGTAAACATGAATGGTTAAATGGTTATTTCACAAAGCCCTTTTTTTTTTTTTTTTAATGAACTAACAAACAAAAATTATGGTTATGATTAAGAAGTCTGGAACAGCATCCAAGTTTCTTGACTACCTGTTGGGTAATATTAATCCAGCCAGCTACTGTATCCCTGTCTCACTGGGGAGTGATCTGAGAGGAGCTGCACAATACATTTATTTAAGATGTAAAATGTAAAGCTACACCCAGGTTATTTGTGTGGTAATATTGGGGGGGCAGTAATATTTTAAAAATATCTTTTTTTATTATGTGATATTTTTGTCGAAGAGGAAGATCAAATAATCAACGACACTGCAATATAAAAGCATGAAAAGGGAGATTTTCCTGCAGTTTTTCAATGATACATAAGACAGGCCACTTTTTAAGCTGTKTCTCTTTTTATTTTATTTTTCTGTCTTTATTTATTTTGCTGCACCTACCACATAAGCCTTGTGGCTAAGGAGGACTCCTGTGAAATGTCTAGTTCTATATTCACATTTATCCTTTTGACTAGTCAGCATTCCACAGACATTTGTTTATTAGTTCAGAACTTAATTTGGGGAAAAATAGAGGTAGAGCCTATTTAATAAAACAGCAAAACATAATAGAAGCAAATGAATGAAGGAAACAGAAGCAGTTTGGGGAAGAATGAGAAGGAAAGATAATATTAAAGCAAAATAATGCAGTTGAGCGAAAGTGTTAGAGAGCTATCCAGTAAAAATAGAAGATGGCTAGTAAGGAAGGAAGAGATTTATGCAAGTTCTTAATAACAAATACAAGAAGTTTCTCTGCTTTATACTTCAAAAAGCACACTGTTGCATAAAACAGAGTGGAGAACTTAAGCAAAGCAGAGAAAAAACATAGAGCACAGGTCTGAGAAAGCATTTGAGTGATTTTCAAAGCTACTGCAACCTATATTTTCCTATGTTCCTCCCTGTTTCTTTCCCTAGTTCCTGTGAACCCTGGCAGAAATGAAGAGAGGAGCTAGAATTTTTTCCAAAGCTCAGCTCTCATTCTAACACACAGGGGACTAGCAGTGGATCTGATCATTTTGTCGACATGTTTCAACTTGAAATCAGATGTAAAGCTTTTCTCTGCAAAAAGTATTCTGTAGAGTCCTGTTCACRATCCTTTAAAGCTTAAAATTCAGTATTATATTATAGAGAATGCACTTCATGGGTTTACTCTGATGTTGTTCTGTWAAAAAACCCAAATCTTGGCCTTGCCAGGTTCTTGTGGATCAACATGAAAAAGGTAAAGGTCAGTGGTATTTGGTTGCTGCTATTAGCTGTAGCACTGCCTTAGTTCTTATCTCTGGAGTTTTTGTCTCTTATCTTGTCAGGCTGGAGGATGGAGGGAAAAGCCAAATTTATTTGGATCTAGATGAGATGCTGTAGTCTCCCAAGTTTTAAAATTGTCCTAGGCTTCAAACACCTTGGTCTAAAAGGGGGAGAACATACTCTCAATACACTCCTTGCTTCACATCTCAAGGGAAGAAATGGCACTGTGTTTCGAGCAGGCTTAGATCATTGGAAGAATCTTTTGTTGTTTCTGTTCACTGCAAACAAAGCACTGAAGGCCATGTCATTATTAGTTTCCACATTCTTCTCAGCCTCCAAGCCTGAGAGCTTTTATAACATAGGTCTGATGCTTACAGTCTAAGCCTTAAGAGAGAGGAGCAAAGGAAAACAGAAATGAGAATCTGGAAAGGAAAAACTGTGATTGTCTTTCTCCCTTTTTAACATCTGTCCTTGGCTGCTTTTCACTCGATGATTAAGTAAATAATGCACATTGTGTCTAGATGCAAGGTGTGTGAAAAGAGAAGGCCACAGTGAGTTCTGCATTGGTGGAATATACCACAAAGAGCAAATTTACATGAGACTTTTTGATTCAAGCAGCAATTAGTTTCCTCCATTCTTTTTAGATTTATTCAGGTGAGAAGATGAGAAGGGCATTGAGGCCAGCAGTAACAAATGTGCCTAGGAAGCTACCCTGACAAAGGACAGCAACATTCATTGCTTTAAAAGGAATGCCTCCAGATCCTCAAACACCTAGACTAGGTTTCTTAGAGCTTTAGAGTCTGCCCACTTTCTTGTGTTCCTCCCTATTTTAAAACAGAGAGAGAATTCACCTCTTTCAAGACACTTTCTAGTACCAGTCATACTTTCCTGCACATCCCACTGAGAAAAAAAAAAAAAAAAGAAAAAGATAAAGAAGCAGAGTCATGAATGAACTTCTTGTATTTAGTCACTGGATGAAATACAATACTTCTTTTTTTCAAAAAAAAAAAGTAGAGAGAGAAAAATAGAAACAATTAAAAAACAACAAAAAAACAAAAAACCAAAAACTAACAAACAAATGACAGAACACACCCTATCCCAAAATACCCTTTGGTACTGCTGTGTGAGTTAAACTCTGGATTGTTTCCTAATTATTTCAGAAAGGGAAAAAAGGGCTATCGAAGGCAACTTAATTTGCCTCAACTAGGAGCATATCAATGAGTGAATATCTTCCTGATTAAAGGACTGATGTAAAAGATTAGTGTATTTAGCATAAAATCAGCTGTGGCCAGCTCTGGAAATGTCAGTGCTGTAACAGACTGTCTGTCTATCCTGTGTGCACTCAAAGTACATCTTCAGAATTGTTGATGGCACTATTACAGATGGAGGCACCCCGCTTAGAGCAGCTGGCATTGAGTGCTGCACTTTTTAATAGAGGCAGCTAGACAAGACCCCTAGATTACACATCGACCCCTATAACTTGAAACTCTAAGGAAAAAGCTGACCAGACAAGCAGTTATGATGATCTATTCAAAGTGGTTGAATAGTCTTTTTTTTGTGTGTGTGTGGAATAAACGTATGTGAATGCTTGCAATCCTACAGAGCCTGCAACCCCCTCCTACTGTTGTCACCTCCCTTCCTCCCTTCTCTTCCCCCTCTGTACTCCCATTAAAAGATAAATGGAGATGGGGGAAGGGAAAAGAAAAAAAAATGAGCTTCTCTTACTCTATTTCAGGTACTTTGAGGGGGAAAATTCAAATACAGGTGCACCAATTGAATGCCACTATAGGGCTTTGGATGTGAGCGCGATGCGTTTGTCTGCAGAACTTGAGAACTTCACCCATGCTAGTTGCTTGACACAAAGTGGGTTGAGAGGAGTGTCCCTGAGAGAGATCAAGTCCACTTCACACTCAGAAAGCCTTTTTTCCCCCTAGCTCTATTCTCTTAGCTCCTCCTTTTGTTATASTTCAGTGTATGTTTTCCTATTCCCCCTGCAGAAGTGACACGGAATGCAGATGAGCAGTTACAAAATCATTAAAGGAAATAAACACTACCAGATAATTTTAAATGATACCAAATACACTGGTAATRCTTTTCAGCATGACTTTGGGTATATCAGCTATATACTTCAAGGACTTTGATAAGTGCCATGACCAGAGTAGATAATTATGTCCTGTTTTATTTGTATATCTGTGAAAAAATGTCCAACATTTCCATTCTTTTGGTTTAGTTGTTTGCATATAATTTCTATTTTCTACGTGAATTGCTTTGAGCAACATCTTTATTTAAACCAAAATTAGTAAAATATTTGAACATATTTATTTTCCCTAAAAATAAATTCTCTACTCAATTTGTAGCCAATATACAAGCAGGAAAATAGAATCTAAACTCAAAGTAAGAATTTCTAGGTGATTGCAAAAATGCAGGTATGAATTAGTCACAAGATTTATCTAGAACAGTGTTCTTTTAATTATAAAATTAGTTATTATTCTCATATTAAGCAAAAAATATCAGCTGTAGTAGTACAGCTCTTTGGGAAAATATTGAAATAAATTAATTAATCCTGCAATATTTGAAAATATAAACAGCTTGYATACTGGAATGCAAGGCT
>NW_026624183.1:90350-136161 GCF_030028575.1 Malurus melanocephalus
ATTTACTTGACCTACCTTATCTGTAGCAAAATGCTAAGTCCCCCGAGAGGCCTTTGACTAATTTTCCTAGTAAATTCTTCAACGACACATAAACAATCAAGGTTTCTTTCACAATTCACTCATTTTACAAATACTATATCATTCTCAACCTTTAGAGATTATATTAAAACTCCCCTAAAGCTTAGCATATTGAGCAAAGAAGCATTTGTACTTTAAAACAGGACCATCTGCATTTCATTAACAGCTTAACCACCATCTTGTCTACAGATAAATACAGCATTATTAAATCTGTTTTTCAGAAAGTAGTTATTATTCTGAGTTCTTAAGTTGCATCAAATTATATTCTTATAATATTCCAAAGCTGTAATTTAAAGACTTTAAAAAAATAAAGGGAAAGAACATAAGTATCTTTCTGAGGCAAGTTATTGATGCAGCTTATAATAATGAGGCATAGTTTGTACCTACTTTGCAAAATTTCATTACAGGAAAGAATTGCTCCAATTTTATACAAAAAAAAAAAAACCCCAACCCATTCAAAATGACAAAATGTGTTTGGATAGAAATTTAAAAATTCAAGGACGTTTGAACGTTAGCTGTCATTATGGTCCAGTTCACTGTTTATTTCTTTGGTATGCATCTCCTGACCTGTATATAAAATTCATAGTTTCAGAAGTGACATGTGCAAGCCTTGGACAACTGGGGAAAAGGCATATTTCCTGACCTTGTAACCATAGCAACCACTTGCTGATTGGTAGCAGGCAGCCTTTCCATCCTTYACCACTGAAGGCAAGTATGTGAGATTGCTGGCTTTGTTTGTGGCTTGTGCTTTATTTACATGCAAACACGAATGTCAGCCTTAAAATCCCCCTTCCTTTTTTGTTCATTTGTGTGTTTTTGTTGAATATTATGGTAGGAGAGTAGGGAATTATTTCATAGTTTTGCAATCAATTTACTACAAATATTAGAGCAATAAGTGATTCCACTTTAAAACATACACATACACTTTGAACAAAGTTGGAAAGATCAACAAAATGTTGCCATTTGTGCTATTAAGATGTGCTTCAGCAAAATATAGTGTTTTATAATTGATTCCAGGTTGCAGGAGAAAAAAAAATTAAAATGCACTTCAATAGGAAGCTATTCATAAAATAGCATTTTCTTCCTTTTTTACATTTTCCTTTCCTTTATTATTTTGATATTAAGGGATAGACTGAGCCAAATGCAAATTATAAAATACATAAGTGTGGAGGTTGCCTCATCCATGATTAAGGTTCCAGATTTTCCCTTCAGCATCACATTAAACAGGTTGGAGGCTCTCAGTCCAGCTGAATCCTTTGTTGATAGCTGTCACAAACACACCTCCCCAAAGCCTCCACTACAGTTACTTGTTCCTATTAGAAGGGGGAAAAAGAAAAGGAAGAAAAAGAAGAAAAAGAAAAAAGGACTAAGTACAATTCAGCCTGATATATAATCTGTTCAAGGGTGGTATAGACTAAGCATGCATGGACACATTTTCTTCTTATCCTGAAAGAGGCTGCATCTYCAGGTCAGGACTGTTGTTAGTGACAGGGAGGTAAAAGGCAAGTCCACTTAGCCAATGTCTTGCTTAGACTGCAATAAAGTGTGCACTAACGAAAGAATGCACTTCATGATATTCCTCTTCTAAGGCTATCATTTGAGAAAAAAAGAAATCCTACTTTTCAATATGAAAAGTATAAAAGACGCTTTTAATTTAATGGGTAAGTATTTTAGGGCAATTTTTCTGTACTTCACTACCATATTTACAGGTGTCATTTGATCACATGAATGTATCTTTATGATGGGTTCACATAATTTTCAAGYCTTTGTATTAACAGAATTATTCTTACATCCATTCTTTCTTATTAATTTATTGAGAGATTGCTATTAATTATTATTAGAAAATATAAGAAGTGATAATAATCTCTTAAGAACATTGTTACAGGAACATCAGAAGGCAAAAATCCTTTACCTTTTTGTTCCAAAGTTTGCAGGACTTTAATAGGCTTCTTTATTTATCTGACATTACTATCCATACACATTAATCAGATATTAAGAAAYTATATATAATTCACTTTATATACATATATGCATATATATATGTGTAATACATATAAAACATTGACCTGCATAAAGCATGCAGTCCATTTAACTATAAATGGACAAAAGGTGTTAAAAATACATGTTWTGGCTTTGTTTACAAAATATTAAGTAATGAAATAATTAAATCATATTTCCATATAGTGCTAATGCATCCACTGTTTTCATTAATATATTTAGGGTTCATTTCTGTCAACATGTGTAAATTTACTGACATAAGTAGTCAAATTTAAGTCAACTGATATTTTGGCAAATTGAATCTTAATACGCATACATTTTCTGGAAATCAGGTCCTTGCATTTGTAAAAACAAATTTAAACTTTCTCTTTGCAATCAGATCTAATGCAAAAAGATTAATTTCAAGTCTACAAGGCTCTCTCTGGGACCTATTTCAAAATCCTTCTATTTAAAACTCACCTTACTTTGCTTTTTATATATAAAGGTCATTTTCTAGTGCACTTAAAAACATTACTCAAAGAAGTCAGTCTCAAGAAAAACATTATTTAATTTTTAAATAGTTAACATATTTTAATATTGTTTTATAAATGAATATAAAGATTTACTCTGACCTAGCACAGATATGCACACTGATGAAAAAGATCTCTTCCAACTAGTTAAATTATAATTCCCCTATAGCATGTAAAAGAGGGTAAAAAAAGTCATTGTTAAATTTTCAGTTCTTTCTTAATATAAACATTAAAAATCACAGTATTCTGACAAGTAGCTTAGATTAGTGATTTTTCATTTTTTACATAATGGTTCTACTCAGAAGTAATTTGCTTTACTAGAATGTTGTAAAGTTCTCTCTCAGCTCTGATGTACTGTATAAAACATTGCTTAACTCATTAATGTCAAATATAAATTAGTTTTATATTGGAATTTTAACAAACCAGACTCCACAGGCAACATAAAAAGCTAGGCTATTGTCAGAAATGGTGTAAAGCCGAATGCAAATTTAACCCAGGTATCATTTATCATAAAAGACACACAGACATAAAAAAAGACACATTGCACTTTCTTGGATGTCCTGAAAATATTGCTGAATAGCATGCAGTACTATTAGTAACTGGAATTTTGAAAACAAACAAACAGAAGTGAAAAAAAAAACTGTTTTAATTGAGCCAAGATAAGGTGATTGCACCCATGCCATTTAAATATTTTTCTTAGCTATAACAATTCAGGACTATGACTAATATGCAGTGTTGGAGTGGCCTGGATATGATTTTTCCCCATGTATATCCTTTGAATATCTGAGCAAGCATGTTGTATTGTATTAATATCATAATTCAAAGGGAAATTTATTAAGCCTCCCCCCTCCCAGTATTCCCATCATAGCTAAAAGTTGCAAATTCTATATGGCAGAGCCTAGACAGTAATATCAAATTTTAATAACAATTTCTCTTCTTCAGTCAGTGCTATACTGAAGAAAAGCATAAATTGCTGTGACTGACCGTTAGTTGTTAGAGAAGCAATCTGACTTCTCCACACCCTTATTTCAGTGTATCTGCTCTGTCCCTCAGCTGTATTAATGATAGCATGAAAGGTCACATGATAAACGAGTGACAAAAATATCAAAACATATTAGCCTGTAGCTTTGTTATCAGTGTATGGCAGAGATGACAGAAAATTGTATTTTTCCCCTGAATAATTTTGTGTTACATTTTGCTGGCTAGGCAGAGTGAATTAGGGAGAAATTTCTGCCTCTGACTGTTTGTCTCTTTTTCTGACATACTTGAAGCAATAATATACATTAATAATAGGGAGTAGGCACAGGGAAGAGGTAAAAATTCAGGGACAGACTGTCTGTTTCAATTCTACAAGGTGCTATCCTTGTTTCCTTTGCAATACAAATTTTGTTGAAAAATATGCACAGCGCTGAATGTTATTAACGCTACTGATAATGATCTGCTGTATATTATGGATATAACAACAGCAAGATGCATAAGAAAGAGAAATAGAAAAATAACTTTAAAGCAATGAGGTTATGCTTCCACCCAGTTGTACTTCTCACCACTACAAATGTACATACTTACTAATTAAATAAAGGCAAGCACCAACAATGCTCATTGTGACAGAGACCTAGTAATTACGAATTAGAGACAGATATTACTCCTGCTGGTTTAAAGTCTGGCAGCAGTTGCAGTCCCTGGGGAGATGAGGTTAGCAATCTTTGAAAGAGAAAATAGAAATTGGCAGGAGCTTAATATCTTATGGCCTATCAGTCTCCATGGTCAGGCCAAATCCAAGTTCCCTTTGCTGCTGGCAAACGGCATCAGTGGCAACTCAGTCCTTAAGCTTCAAGCAGATCAAAAGCTATCGAATAGAACTGTTCTGAAAGACACAAAGGGAGGATCACAAGCCCAACATGAAAAGGTATATAATTAAAATCTTAATGAACTGATAGCATATTCGTATAGATAGAGTATTAGTGATATACTGCAACACATGTGTAGTGTGAATAAAAATGAGGGTGTGCTGCATTCAATGAGTATGCAGCAGTGGAAAGAAACAGAAAGTCTTTGAGTCTTTACCAAAATTTAAAACTGGATTTAAAAAACTTTCTCAAATACCTTGTTAACTTTTTCTTTTTATTATTATTCACTTACATGCAATTCCATGTTTCTAATTTTCTTCTGAGAACAGAACTGCAGAAATACGTCTGAAACAAAAAAAAAAATCTTGCACTATTTATGATCTGATTCACAGAAGACAATACCAGAAATCTCATGAGAATGGTGTTCTCACATGAGATTTCTAACCARTTTTACAGACCAAAACAATCTGAATAGTTTGAATCTATTCCCAAACTCCAAACTTTGAGATATGTATCTTATCACAAATGCCTTGTTATATTGCACAGAAACTGTGGAGTGAAATRGGAGAGTTTGCTATACCCTTCAGGAACTGTGAGTGAGTAAGGAGGTAGCAAAGCCTGGAATTCTATCTGAACTGGCCAATTTATAGGTCAGCCTCTTTGTCTTTTTTTTTTTTTCTTTCTTTCTTTCTTTTTATCCTTATATATACTCATATATATAAGGAAAAAAAAAATATGTGTATAACTCTGTAAAGAAACTCTGCTATTATCTACCCACAAAACCTAACATCTATTAGTCAAGACACAGTGCAAACAGATACGAAGAACCAACCTTTGCCCCAAAGAACTTACAGCTTAAATAATTCTTATTTGTATTTTCAATATAATACCTTGCAATATGTTGGAGACAGTGACTATGCATAGGAAAACACCCCCCACTGCCTGCTCTCAAATATTTCCTCATCCTGCAATACCTGGTACTTTTTCAAGTAGAGTTCAAACTCCTTTTCTCTTGCTTTTGTCATATCTCAGACTGTTTGTCAATATTCATATTAAGCCAAATACCATTGTTCCAARATCCAATTCAAGTTTAATACTTACAATTAATCAAAAAATAGGTTTCTGCTTGGGATATCTCAATAAGTCTATATTCAAATCCTTTGTGTTTTTCTACTGTCTCTTTCACATACTTCCTCTAGGGTACAGCTGGTCAGGTTAATTTAAATAACCAAAATATTTTATTTCTTTACCAGACTGGTTTCACTCTTTTACATCTCCTCAGTTTTTCTCTCTCTTTCTTTCCACACTTATATGTATATTCTTGATTTATATTAATTGCTTCCACTCAAGACCATCCAAAATTGATACTGCTGATGGCCACTCTTTCAAAGTTTATGAAGTTTCACAAAATCTGTAGACTTCTATACACATGAAAGCTAAAACTTATTATAAGCATTTTCATTTTTCCTTTTTTTTTTTTTTTTTTTTTTTTTTTTTTTTTTTTTTTTTTTTTTTAATCACTTTATATTTTGTATGTAGAACCAAGGCCCTTTGGCATTTTCCCGACATATTCTATATAAAGTACAGTGTGAGTACACTCCACAAATTGCTACACTAATTTGCATTCTTGACTGCAAAGAATATTGTTCAAATTGTCCTCTATCTAAAACTAAATACTTCTAGAAAATTACTGGACAATGTACAAGACAAAATTAGAAGAAAAATCTAACCATTATCAGAAAGCACGTGATTCTGCCTTCTTGGGTACATATTTATATTGCAGAAATGCTGTTAAACATTCAGGAGYTGAAGCCATTCTCATGGTACAGCTATAAGCATAAGAAATTGAAGAAGAATACAGTCATCTATATCTGTTTTTCCATAAGTGGAGATACACACTCTCAGGTCATTTTCCATTTCATCCCTACAGCAATTTATAAACTACATGAAACAAATCACCCCCTAAAATTTCTATTTCTCTCCACTGACTACAGGGGGATCCTAGGAGGAGCAGCCAAGGTTCAGAAGTCTAACACAAGATGAGAAAAATTCTTAGACTACATATTCTCTGCCATTATCTTCTTCATGTTTATGATGGTGAGAACAAAATAAAATTCTCAGCAGAATTACTGAGATAAAAATAACTTTATTTTTCCCCCAGTAGGATGAAGAAAATGCTGCAGTGTTTCATCTTCACCAAATAAAATTAACCTTTAATTTGCTACCAYCATCTAAGTTTATCCAAATTTTCCAGTACTTGCATTTTGGTTTTTATATCTTGTTGGTCAAAAACTGAAATTCAACTTCACATGAACTCAAGCGGTAAACACCAGTATTCCTCAGATACATTAAATTGCTAGACCCATATATTTGCATATTTTCTAAAGAAAATACTGTGAATAGGATATTTCTGTCTTTTTTTTTTTTTTTGACTGTGCATTTTCCTCAGCAAAATATAATACTCATTGTAGCAGAAGTAAATTAGGCTGTTTGTGTGACCACATGACCACATATTATACCTGAAGACTGATTCTCAAGGACTTTAAAGGAGATCTAAAACTTTCTACTCTCACAAATATCATTTGACTTCACTGTCCAAGGCATTTCAGTATTGACCTGCATTACTACTTTTTACTAAGAGAATAGCTGATTTTCTTTTTAATCCTCCCTTTAATCTACTTCATTGAATGCCCTCCTTGAAGATATATTTTCATTCATACCTGGAGTTAAGCATCGAACACCCTAACATCATAAAATCACAGAATCATGGAATAGTTTGGGTTGAAAGGCAACTTAAAGGGTCATCTAGTCCAACCTCCAATCAATAGATAGATAGACAGATAGATAGATAGATAGATAGATAGACAGACAGACAGACAGACAGACAGACAGACAGATAGATAGATAGATAGATGATAGATAGATAGATAGATAGATAGATAGATAGATAGATAGATAGATAGATAGATAGATAGATAGATAGACAGAAGATGTATTTCTTGAAGACTCCTGACTTTTTTCAGTACTGGTTTTCCACAGAAATATTCTGTTTGCTATCCATTGTGTAGCTCCACTATGAACCTTTCCAAGTCTTTGGGTTGGATCCCGAGTTTAGGCTGCATGGCCACATCATTATGACAGACACATCTTACATTAACATGAATCATCATGTCTGGATTGCAACAATTTCAATCAGGATCCATAGTTTTGCTCCAATTCCTTTGCAGGTCAAGTTCTCCTCTAGAAAGTTCTCATGTGCTTTAGTCTCTGGCTCCACAGGGCCATTATATGAGTCAAGTGATTTGATGGCTTGAGTGATTACTCTTGCCAGTTCCATAWAGACATGTTAAAGAGACCTTACAGAACTTCTCAGTAAGTTTATGAAGGCTTTTCAGTCTAATTTCTATTTCGATTTGAAAARTTGGTAGATCTAGGGTCTCATGGAAGTACTTAGGACTTTCCATAAGAAAGAGGCATAAGCCCATACTTACTTTCAGGAATGTTTTCATTTGCAAAAACTGTTGCCAGATAATTCCAAAGTTTGCATAAGTCTGTCCCACATGATCACCTTTGCTCCAATTTCCTGATATTTACATTCTGAAAGAAATTATGTGTTCTGATTATATACTAGCAAATGCTCATTCTGTCATATTTTCCTTTTTCTCCTCACGTGTCCAAACCCAAAATCAAATCTGTTTAGAATATGGAAGTTTTATATTTATGTTTTATATCTCAATTTTTGTATGGTAGCAGAACACTTAGTTAATAGAGATATTGACTTTACGCTTCTCAGTTAAATCTAGATACTTTAATCATTCTCCCATCTTTTTTTCAGTCTAACTGATGGAGTGAAATCTTCCCAACATATAATTTGAACAACACATTATTGTTTTTGTCATTTTAGGCTACAAAATTCCTCACAGATATCAATATTTTAGATTAGTTAGCCGGTAAAAATTACCATTTTTAATTTTATTTTCACTACCTGGTTTACATTTTACTAGTATTTTCCTGAGAAAAAGATTAAGTTCCATCTCTATTTCTTCCCATCACTGTTTTTTTCCTGTTTTCTTGGTAAGACTGTCCATTTGTAACGATTACTATTCCATGGTTTTGTCTTTCATTCAGCAAAGTGACATATTACAAGAGCTATCCTTCATGAAATATGATTTCCATAACAATATATAAGTTTTAAAATAATTATCTGATGTTTAATTATCCAATGTTTTCCTTTTATTGTTACAGAAAAGCAGGCAATATCTTATGCGTGTTAACAGTTTTTAGCATATGAGGTACATTTTTAAATTCTAATATGGCTCAACTTGATTCTAGACTGAAATTTAGTCAAGGTATTTACCCAAGGAAAATCTTTCCAAGTAAAGCTATCTTATAAGCTCTAAAAATAATTATTTCTCTTCTCTGGCTTAAATTCCTCATGTTAACAGCATGCAAAAATGATAACTGAATTCAATGGGGCTAACAGGGTTTTCAACATAGCATCAGGACTATCTTTATTAAAATTATATGGTAGCTGTCAGACTGCCTAAGTGGTTACATTCTGCTTAAACCTTCCTGTGATATTTTACATAGTTTAATGAATTATTCTCTACCTCAGTAGACACAGTTTGCTGGCCCTAGAACTCAAGCCCCAAGCAACCTAACAAGCAAATAAAGTTTCAGAAGCCACCATCAGAAACTATCTCAGTGCAATATCACTATCCAAGGTTCTCAAAATTCGTGAAATTTGTGGCCCTGTAAGTTGTAACCAGTCTTCTTCCATCTCATATCTGGACATGCCTGGTTTTGACACACTCTTGGTCTTAAATTGGCATTCAAAAACACGCCCTGGACCTTTCCATTGTCACAGGTGTTGTCTCAGGAAAGTATCTGCCTATTTTACCATATATGAGAATGTCCTCCAATATGTTGGGAGTTCCTCTTCAGTTCATAATCATGTATGTATCTTGGAAGTGTATTGAACACTGAGACTATGGACAGTTTGATATCTGGTACCATTGCTCAACTTCAGTTCCTTCTCCCTGCTCCATACCAAGGATGTAGCACCTTCATGAGTACTTAAAAGCATCGGTTCAAGATGGGTCAAGCTGAGGTGGATTTTTTCAGCACTTCTTCAAAYTGTCCTGTCATCTGCAAATCAATGAACATGCTGAAACAGGAATCTGAGATCTATACTAGTTTTTTTTTGCACTCCAGGCTAATCCAAAAGGGGATGGATGTATTTTATCCCCAAGAAAAAYACGTCAAAATAATTGGCATCTTATATGTCCCTATCTGTTTGACGGAAGACTTCGAACAAGAAGAATGTAAAACAAATGGACATATTCATTGGGACCCTACCATGCAGTAGAAACAGATTTGATCCAGCTTTCTCTCCTCCTTTTGCTGACTGTTCCCATCCCTTCTTCTGATGTTCCTGTGATAGTTCATATGGCCATTATCTTGTTTGCCACTCTACAGCAAGATGTGAACAAGCAAGAGAAAAGTATGCAAGGCAAAAATGCACATCAGTGTAGGGATTGTAATGTTTTAATTTATATATGATTATTACTTTGGTAAAGGGCTGTATCAAAAAGTCTTTCTTTCCTTTGTGAAGATGCCCTGGAATAGTTTCCTAGATCAGGTTTTAAATAGGTTTTTTTTTTTGTAAGAAGGCCTCACCTTTGACCCAGCAAATGTCACAGAGGTTGTAACAAGACACAGCACTTGCACAGTACACATATCACAGATAAAGCATCCGAACACTCTACATTTCAAGTAAGTACTCATTTGCTAGATCTAAATCAAAGTTATAAAAGTAGRAGTGCTCATGCTCTCACCACATCTGTAGGCAATAACCATTCATATGGTTTAGAAGCTTCTTCCTTCAGAAGGAAAAGATTCTTTTTGAGCTCATTGGAAAAGAAAACCTAGGAATAGTGAATATGTGGATGTTAYTTATTTAGACAATATCAGCAGTCTGAGCACCCATGATTGTATTCTGAAGCATTCTAGACAAGGCAGAAAGAGAATTATCTTTTGCTAATGGCATGTGCCTGTGAGTTAGGCATTATATCGGCAAAATTAAGAATCATGGTATGTAAATGCACCAATAAATCCTCCAGTACTGCTTGGTCCCTGTGGTTACCACCCCAGCAATGATAGTTGTCTTATCAGAGATTATCAAAGGCAAGCTTCATACCAGAAAGTTCTTTAAGTCCTATTGGTCATCCAAGGATTTGAGGATAATATTKTCCAGTGGATAAAAATCACCTTGTCTGAAAGGCACCATGACCTAAAAAAAAAATAAGGAGCACCCTGAGTAAGATGTTTTGTGCTTCCATGTAGCCACTGTGAAAAACAACTATGTGGCAAAAGCAGAAATGATACAGCGGGGTTAAAGGCATTTCTATCAGTAAAAATACAGTACTGGTGAGTAGTGAGCAAGAAAAAGAAGGGGGGTTGTAGGGTATTATTAGTGACAACCAACAAGCCTGCTACTAGACCAATGATAAAATTATATGCTAAAGTGGAGCTTAGAGGCACTTGGAGGATATGGAAATCCTAGCTTTGCACCTTCATAAACGGTTCTGCAGAAGGCAGAAGTGATCTAAAGCATACAGATCAGGAAATAACATTTTAAGGATTTTGGCTTATTCAGACCAGCTCTGGTATGACTATTCAAGACAGCATTGGATAGAGCAAAAGGTCTCACAAGCCTATTAGCAATGTCTCCAGACATGCAGTTTTCTAACAATGTTACACATTCAAGAAGAAAGCTTGTTTTCTGGGAAGAAAAGTTTATTAAATCAAGTTCTGACCTTTTGAAGCTTACAGAGGCACAGTTCTCCACTTAAACACACACACAAGCAACATCTCTCACACATGGCTCTATCATCTTCAGTCCCAAATTATACAATGCCAAATTCTTAAACAGGCAGTTGTCACTGTTAAAAGTAGGACTGTTAAAAGTCAACACTAGAACTATTATGTACACAGCAAGTGTACCCATAAGTACATTCTGCAGTGTCAAGTTATTGCACAAACTTTACCTGGGCTCTCAATTTATTCACATTTTCCTATGTGATTCTCAAGTGAGCTGTAACCATAAAGGTCAGATTATAGACCTTGAATGTTTCAGCTAATGGAAATAGCTTTTATGAGCAAATACATTGTTGTATTTTATAAGGTGCAACCCACAGAGGGAAAACACTATCTCTATCACTGCATTATGCAATGACTTGTGGATGGTCTTGCTACCAACCAAAACTGTTGGTAGCAGCATTCCCAAGCAAGGAAGGCAAGCCTGTTTAGGACACCTACAGGGACCATGCCTGGGATTCTGGAGTTAAAAGCATCAGCTCATCACTCACGACAGAATGAGAACTGGAAATTACTACTGAGGTGCTTAGAGTTCCATACGTTTCTTTGAAGCATCTAACTACCAGAGAAATWCTGATAGAAATAGTTGCAAAAACATTCTTTAAAGCAGTATGGAATTTTGCCCCTTTAATCTAAAATGTTGGTCAGCAAACACTTTAGCTTTGTCATGAGGTCTTCAGCTGGTTTTCCTCTTGGGGTGCCTTCAGCCCTATGGGAATTAAGTCTGTAAACCAAATGGATAGAAGGCACTTTCTCTCATAGGAAAGTTTAAGAAGTAAATTTTAGGAAGCATTTCAGTTCCATTACCCAGGCAAGTAGATWTGAACATGAAACCATGCCTACTACCCTTCAAATTCTGTAAGAACCTCAGATATTAGAAATGTGGAAGTTGTATACTGTATGTTTGTGGTATATTACACAASAAATCTAAGCCAACAAACTAATTTTTATGTTAGTACTTTTTCGATGCTGACACTGTTACATAGGTTTCTAATCTGAGAGTCAGCTGTCAAGCTGACACTAAAGTAACAAGAATGTTGTCATCAAAGGAAAATACATCATACCTTGAATTATTGCTTGTAAATTTGGTTAGACCATGGGTTTCCTACAGTTGAAGGGAATAAAACAATAGAATTAAGTTTCTTTCGAGTTGTTTGAAGTCACCAGTAGCATTTTTTACTTTTAAACAATCTTAAAATTTTATATAAAGCATTATATAAAATTTAATTTGGTGATAGTCTATTAAAAATTAAATTTTACAAAGCAGCCAATCTCTTCTAAATTAAAAATTCCTACCTTCTTACTTATGAATAGCAGGAAATTATTTTGAAGATCAACGTTTTGAMCATCGCCTGTGTTCTCCTATCGGAGAATGTATATGACCATTACTTATCATTTACATCCTTGATAAAATTATAATATACAATAATTATAATATRATAATTAAATTATTTTATAATAAAACATTTATAATATATAAAAATTTTAACTTTTCCAGGTGTTATCATTTCACCCAATTCAGGCATCTAAGTTTTCTGTACAGTCAATAGAAAAGAAAGACTMATTTAGAAAGTGACCAAAAGAGTACAAAGACAGAATCTTGCACTGCTCTTCTGGGAATGGCTCYCTCCTTCAGCATTGTATAGAAATTAAGACTTCATAGCATAGACATCCAAGCTGAATGTCTACAGTAAATATTGTCAATATGTCTCTGTGAACATGTCTACATGCACAAGTTAAGAGTGAAATTACTCCTCACCATCAGTGAATTAGAATCAGTATAAGCTTTGTGATGTTCTACAGCTTTTCATTATTTCTTTAAGGCAGTTCTTCTAGTCCAACACTCTAGAATTTGTTTTACATGATACAACTTGATACACTAAACCCTTTATTTGTTTCCATATTTTTGCAGAAATATCTACTGACTGCATAAAGATCGTATTTTATATGGTTYTGTATTCCCTACAGTTTTCAATAATCTAAGCCACTCACAGTRTATAATAATACCCTTGTGTATGTAAATCACTTGAATCCAGCTGCTTAAACCAAAAGTAGAATTTAGTCCTAGACCCCTAAATGATGGTTTCTTTACTTTCTTGACTCTATTATCATGTGACAAGCTGTGAGTGCACCTAGTACTCATTTTGTAAGACATGACTATATATACACATTCCTTCCTTACACATGATTATTCTAAAATTAATGTGTTGGACACTGCTCACCAGTCTTACTCTTCAGTTTTAGAATGTGGTCCAAAGATTTACAGTCATTCGGGTCTAGCTGAAAGACAAGGAAAAAAAACCCATATTGAGCATGAAATACGCTATAAAGGGAGGCAGTTTGTACACCCCACTGTCCTGCACAGACTTAGTTGCATACCAATTAAATGAAACAGTATACAGGTAATTTAAAAATAACCCAAGTCTATTTGCAATTCTTTCAAACTGGTTTCACAGCTTTTTTTTTCAGTACTGCAGAAATCAAAATAAGCCATGGAATAGTAGGAAAGATGAAAATGACAGATCATAAACACCACATAATCAGCTCCTGCAWGTTCCATAACACATAGGAGTTATAACACTCCTGCTCACACTACAGGAGTTAAAGACCACAACCTTAAAAAGAAAAATCTTTCAAAAGATGAAGATGGGCTCCTTCTGATTAGAGCCTTGTTCATATTACTGTAATCTCTCCACCATAATCCTAGGAGGGTGTGTGAGAAGATATCAGTACATAACTGTTATTATTTATACCAGTAAAAGTATGAGTAGCAAACACATTATCATCTATGACAAACACAGACAAAGCAGGAGAAATGTCGTTTTTTTCCATGTACATCAAAAAAGGATTTGCAAAACACAAAACTATGCTAACAATCAGTTTTCCCTAAACTTTTTAGCTTCATAATTTAGTATTTTTGTTTTTTTAGTATCAAATGCTACCTTACTCTCCTCTAAACACACACATAACTCCATTTCAAAAATATTTCTGTTGTGTGGCTTTTTAGGAGTTTAATTCCATCTGAAGGCCAAGATACCAAACAACTGCAAGATTGGTCTGGAAAATTTTCTTGGCAATAGATGAAATTTGATAAAGACACTAAGGTTCAACTATAGGCTAAAYGAACTGAGAAAACCCCAAAAGGAAGGGGGGTCTACAGTCCCTCCAGAGATTTCAAATATGCACAAATACATACCCTTTATTCGATAATAAATCATCTGTACAGGCATTGGATTTCATTTTCTCTACAACTCAAGAAAAATAAAGCACTGTGTATGACCAAAACTGGTTTGAATAGTACTTATAAAGAGAATCCATTTTGGTTTTATATCCTGACCCAGCACTGCAAACAAACACCATATTCCAGCTTTCTCAAAATGTAACACTGTGTCCAGAATGGGCCACATTCACAGTGAATCTACCTTCAGACTCCACTGTACCAGAATTTCTAGAGAAAAACAAAGAAAATTATTTTGTTAATTTGAAATAATTGTGTAATTTGATGAAMATTACTGAGTTTAGCCCCCCAAAAATGAAAGTAGCTTTGTGCACAGTTTGTACATGACTGAGGTGGGATTCACTGGGGATTAATCTCAGGTGATATACAAAAGGTCAGATTTGATGATCTATTGAACCTTCTGGCCTTAAATGGTATGAAACAATGAGAGTTTATATTCTATCTAGCTTTGTACACCTTCTCTCTTACTGCAATGCTATAAATTATTAAATATAATAAACAATTTTGAGTCACTTCATTGCTACTTTTTTTTTAAAGAAATAGTAAACTGAGTTTAAATATTAGTGAATAAACTGCCTCTTTAAGCTATAATTAATATAGAAAGAAATTTCCAAATCATTATAATTTAAAGTTTGGTTGAATTTTTTTCATATTTTATTTAAATATTTTAAAATTAATTTTATATGATTTWAACATATGGTTGCTTTCAAAGGTAAAAATTTACATTCATTCACTCAAAAATTACATGTTGATGTTTTGTTCAGTTCTACTCAATGTTTTAACTGAAGATGCACTACAGCTAGCATGCATTCTGAATGAATCTTTTCTGTTTACCAAGGTTTCTTAAGTACACCAAATAATTCTACTATTTTAACAAGTTTTTGAACATCCTTCTTTTGAAATGATAAAAAATGTCCTCTCTGACAGGAGTGTTGAAATAACCCAATTATAATAATATAAACCTATTAAATAACCCTATTATATGGCCTCAGCTGTTTACTCCTGACTACTGTCTGTTTCAGTAGTTTGTCGCCACTTACATAATGAAAAYAATTTAAACTGAAAATTTGTATGTACAGATTTATATCTGGAAACCAACTTGAGATAGATTAGATAACTCCTTTTTATTTTGCTTTGGCTTTTTAGTGGGAGGAAATTAAAGGGAGACCTTCAAGAAGATGTTCCAATGTACTTGAGTGTAAGTTCAGTATACATTGCCAACAATGAGGCTTTATGTGTGTTTTTAAAAAAATTAAAGTGGAGAGTTGGATTAGTATTTTCATACAGCCTAAACTCAAAAAAGAACCATTAAATCATCTAGTCTAATAGAAGATACATAATGATATTTTAGTTTTCATGCAAAATGTGTTTGAGATCAACAACCTAGATTAAGTTACTCCGGTATTTCAACACTAATATTTTTAAATAAACTTCACATATTTCTAATTCTTGGTTGTTTTACTTCAGTTTGCAGATGTTCGCTCCTTCTTGTGCATTTTCTCTAGATTATAGTTTATAAACACAACTTCAAGTGTTTTTAAAGTGTTATGACATCCTTTCCCTATTACCTTTTTTTTTCAGAAATGAAGCAAATTTAATGTTTTATTTATTCCCTCAAAAACACTTTCTCCTGCTCTAAAAATATATTAAGATTCTTTCCCCTACCCTAATAATTTTAAATTGCAGACATTTCCCTGAAATAATGCATTTTATATCTCTCTCATCATGATTGTATACATAACAAAATATCTTACCTACTCCCTGCTGCCCTACTTTTACATTCCAGGGATCACGAGGCCATTTCTGATGTTCATGAGAGTGATGCACATTCCTGTTGAACTGTAGTTCATGGAATTCGYTCTCATCTGTGATGACGAAGATGATCAGTAAAAGCAAAATGGGTCATAGCACTTCTGTTRGCTCTTGTTTGCAAAGAAAGAAATGGGAAAACAATGGAAGTTATTGGTAATTTCTTAGATTTTTTTTTTATAAGATTTTTGGCTTCCTTCTTTTACCCGTTGAGCAAACAAGGGCAGTAATGGAATTTTGCCCCATGTCATTCAATCTTAATGATCAATTGTCTGCAGTTTAGTTTCTCCTTTTCTTCTCTTATGATCTGTTGCAGCCCATATACACATATGAATAACACAGAATCAACAATGACAACATATATTGCTCATGTTTTAGTAATAAAAGTCCGATATTAATCTCTGTCCTCTGTCAAGGAAAATGCATAAATCCAGASCCTTCCATTATTTTATCCTTGTAAAATGTTCAATTTTTTTCCAGGCAAATGTTGATCAATATAACGTTAGCTTTTCAGGAGTTGATTTTGAAGACATAATGCAACTGAGTTTGAAAAAAAAAAGAAAATCTACTTTTACAGTATTGGTAACATGTCCCTAAACCCTCATTTTTTTTTTTTTATCTTCAGTGTTGTATTGTCCCTGTGTGATTTARCATTCTAGTCAACAGCAGCAGGTACTTTGATATCTCCAATTATTGAATCATTAAAAAAAGTTCATAGCTCCTACTAGACAGAACTTGGATTAAGGCTGACTTGTACATATAATTTCACTGCAAGAGTTTTTTCATGCTACAATATATGTTTTCTACCCTTTTAGTATGCTAATGAATGACAGTTGCTATCAATATAGCTGGGATGTATTGGGGAAAAGTTTTACCATATTAAGTTATTCTGTCACCAGGGGAAACTGCACAAGAGCAAAGAGATCATCACAAAGTGTGACTGAAGAGTGAACTTACTCTGTGTTGGGTTCCCGATTGCTTGTGGAGGAATAATATTATATAGGAGTGTGGTTATGTTGGRCATTCATTTCCTGAAGTCTTGCAAGTGAATAATAAACATTTTGATATCAAGAGAGTTGTTCAAAAGACTCTTATGAGCAGATGTAATTAATTATACAAATAAAAATACACCTGCTTTAAATTTGATGGAATAAACCATGCTCATTACAATGTCTTTCTATCCCACAAACGTTCATTAGAAAAGAAGAAGTGGCAGAGGAAATTAAAAGGACRGGCAACTTTATGAAGCACAAAGGGAAATTTCCCAAACTTGCTTTTGCATTTAGATGAGAACAGTGAATGACACCTTTCTTCTAGCCTTGTGCTGGTTTTGGCTGGGGTAGAATTAATTTTATTCATACTAGTTAGTATGGGGCTTTATTTTGGATTTGTTCTGTGTATCAACAATGTTGACAATTCAGGGATGTTCTCACTATGGCTGAGCAATGCTTACACAGCATCGAGGCATTCTGTGCTTCTYACCCCACACCACCAGCAAACACCCAACAGGTACACAAGGAGCTGGGAGGGGACACGGCTGGGACAGCTGACCSCAAGTGAACAAAGGGAAATCCCCACCATATGGTGTCATGCTCAGCAAATAAAGCTGAGGGAAGAAGGAAAGAGGGATGTTCAGAGTGATAGTGAACCATTTACTGAGTTACTGTTAGGCATGTTGGAGCCCTGCCTTCCTGGAATGCCTGGGCACATGCCCACCTTTGGGAAGTGGTGAATGAATCCCTCAGCATTTTTTGCTTGTGTTAATGTTTTTGCTTTCCYTATTAAAGTGTCTTYATGTCAACCCATGARCTTTATCTCTTTTACTCTTCTGATTTTCTCCCTGATCCTCTGGATGAGGGAGAGAATGAGTGTTGTGGACAGTTGCTGMCTGGAGTTAAGCCATGATGGTCCTGCTTATTGATTATGCCCWCATTCTCCAGTAAACTTGAGTAAGAACTTCTTTCAACAGAAGGCAGATAAACACTTTGCAACTTTAAGAATTGCTTAGTGGCAGAAATGAAGTGTCCCCTTTTGGTTAATCAAACCTCACTTTATATGCAAACATAAACATTTTTTGTTAGATTAAATGAAAACTCTCACAGATAGGCACTTCATATGCAGGGCTGTGTTTTTTTTGTTTCTTTATACATAACAGGTAGAAAGATACTGACTACCAACTTGTCATCTTCATACTCACAAGATGATGATTTGAACCTTGCTTGAAATCCATTAGGAGATAAATATARGTAAATGAGAACCACATGAAGTCTACCAGAAACATGAATCCCAAGGATGGCCACCTCTTTTCATTCAAACAGGAAAACAATAATTAAAACATCTGATGCATTACACAAGATTTGCTAATTAATTAACTGAAAGTTGTTTGTTTGTACTTTGCTATAATAGAAAAAACAGTACATGAAAACATACAACAGAATGTACAGTAATATTTGCATGAAGTTGCAGGCTCACACTGTTGGTACAAATTCTGGCACGTTTTATAGGCCTGATCTGCACACAAAAGGAATGTATAACGAGTAACATTTATGTTATAAAGTGTGTGATAATTCTCAACATGCTGATAATTAGAAACAGTATTAGAGGTTACTAGTAGTTGATTGTCTGATGGGAACATCGAAAGACACATTGCTAACAGCGATAACAGCCATGGATCTAGCTCATCGAGCACAAAAATCAGACAAAATTAAAAAAATTCTCAGAAAGTGTTTTTAAATTTCCTTCRCTGCATTTTATAAAAGAAGTTAAAAGGGGACTATCACCCTCTGARCACTCAAATGTGGTTTATGTAAGGCAACGATCTTCCCATTTTTTGGTCAGCATGTCTCACCATCAGTGAGGTACTAGACACAGATAAGTATGCAGATAAAAATGCTTTGGTCTACATACAGCAGTAATCATGAGGCATTTGATAAAAACAAAACCAAAAACCAGTCAAGAAAAAAAAGCAAAACAACAAAAAGAAGAATCACTCTGTCTGCCATGTGTACCAGTCACTACATATTCAGTTGTGTTTATGTTTTATAACTTAAGAGAAAATTCTGATGCCTCTRTATAGTTTGTATCATCAGGAGGCAAAAGATAGAAATCTGATTATACCTATCTTCATGGACTAAAGATGTTCAGCAATGGATAAGCCATATGTTTTTAATACTGAAGTAAGAAGCTGCATATGCTAGCTACAGGTCTTTGACATGTCCAAGGCAATGGGCAATGCATTAAAGTTAGGTAGTTTGTCCTCATTGTTACTGGATTTGATAATCCTTGCTCATAACAAGGCAATTCTCCCAAATGGAAAATTTTCTTCATGGAGATTTGTTTTCCTCTATGTTGTATAATGACTTGAAATGAAACAGCAACATTTACTTTACGATTATAGGGCAGTGTGAACTTTATATTTTATAAAACAAATGAAATTTGTCATCAGAATTTAGTTGCTTACAAATTTTACAAACCCTTAAATGTAATACAAAAAATAAATGAAGGCAGAGAACCATCTTCTGTGTCCCACTGTTAAGTGTAGAAATATCTTATTCTGTCAATGTGATTTCATAGCAGGATGAAAAATGTCAAAAGTGGGGATGACAAATCAGTCTAGTGAGGAAAAATGACTCTCAGACAAGAGATGTCATTTGTCATGATTGCCATTTGACTGCACTTTCTCCTGTCTTCTCTTTCAGATGAATGTTACTTTGCCATTAATTTAAAATTATCTTAAATCAAAGATGGGTTGAACATGAAAAGCAAAGGTACTCGTCTTTTCAAGTTTTGCAATATGCAGAAACCTATTCAAATGTAAACTTACTGAAAACTGACACACACATTATAAAAAAGGTTATCATCATGAATTGTTAACTTAGAAAACATTATAGTTCTTCAGTTCAAAAGTCCATTTTTCCTAAATATAGGCAACAGCATGGCTTTTGTTCGAAACTGACACAGCTGAGCACAGCACTCTGAGCCACTGCATAATACGGGTGGTAATTAAGCCACAGCTTCAAGGTTGCATGGGCACAAGACAATTCAGCCTAATGAAGTATCGATTGGCTGCAGTCGAGGTAAAACAAGTTGACATTCATTTAGAGGTAGCAATGCGAATATACCACAAAGCCACCAAAGAAGCAAGGGGAAAAAAAAAACAATGCAACTGAATTTTAATCTTGCAAACACAATTAAGAATCTTATTTACAGCATGTTGCTATCACTTAAACTAAAGCTAATTGCATACTTACTGCCCTGACATCAGATTCTTAAATCAGCAGAAATTATATTCATAGGCTGTTGGCAAAAAGCACGYGAAGTTCAGTGTTTCAATTAGAACCTGTCCTAACACTTCAAAAACCCAACTGCAAAAAAAAATACTTAGAGTCAAACTTCCCCTTTATTCACACAACTGAGTTTATTTTAAATGCTGTGATAAACTCYTCTGTAATACATATTTAAATTATCTAATTTCTAAAGACTGTGGTTTTACCTCTTAATAGAATAATTGCAAGTAGATTATTTACATTTTAACATTATGTAAACATTCAATATAGTTTTAAAGATTAATTTTATTTAATTTTCTGTCTTTATTTATAAAATCACAACCTTGGTCATATTTGTCTCATGTGAACATATGTTGCATAAAATTGCAATATGCCTAAAAAGCACATACCAATGTATAAATGTACATCTCTAAACTTTCTTTTGTAATAATTTTGTTCCTGATCACTAAAGTTAAGTTTCTCTGACATGAGGTGTTCTCAGAAGCCCCTGGATAAGTACAAAATTTTTGATATTAATATCAGCATCATCTCCACTAAAACAAGAGATTACTTTTTAATCCGACAGCATACATTCAGGAGATTTAGAAAGTGGATACAAACATGAAAGTGTTAAATTTTCTCTGTGTAATATTACGTTTAACTTTAAAATCCTGATATTTTGCTTATGTACTTTGAGATTGAAATTAATAAAYAGTTTAACAAATCCAATAAAATTTRTCTAAGAGAAAAATACCAGTTAAATAAAGAACTTTTAAAATAAAAATAACTGAATCATTTCCAAATTGTATTAYTGCTTACAAAGGTTTCTCAGAAACTTTTTTGAATTTGGATTGTTGACTTTCAGTTTAGGTAACTAATCAGCATCCCTTTTCCTGAATTGCTTGCAAAAAAMCAAAATTTGACCAAAGATGCCTGGAACGGTTCATGATAATTTGTGACTAAATTCTTACCTCTTGCAAACAAACACTCAGAAATTGCAACAAATGTGTTACATAACATCATTCATACAAAATCCTCCTTTTAAAACTGAAATGTGAATGAATTATGCCTTTTCGTCTTCCTAAATTGCAAAGAATTTACAGCTTGCACCAATCACATTTTCTCATGAAAAATGCCCCCAGATGACTGAGAAAGTGCTAATGTGTCTAATTGCATTATAGACCCCTCYGGCAGACAGACATTTCTTTAAAAAGTAACTCATTAAATCACTCTGATTGCCAGATGTTGGGATTCACATCAATTGCCCTACTTGTGTACTGAATTAAGGCACACTGAGCACTGAAGTAAACCTAAACTATTTTAGTAATTAAAGTATTACCCTAAAAATTCAGAAAATTGAGCTCTGACTACATCTACTGTATGTGAATTTTGACAGGCAAAATGTTTTCATCATTTACACTTGTAAACTGATTCGCAGTGTCCTCTAGAAGAAATTTGGAATTTAAAATAAACAGAAAATGGAAGTCTATTAAAAAAAAGATATTTTCTTCTGGCATACCAGCCTTAAATACTTACAACAACAATTGTATTATTGCCCGAACTCTATGATCATGATCTACCTTATTAACTTATCATCATCTTATGTGGAAATAATGTAAAAGAAACTATATGTTATTTTTGTAGCTATACTACAAGATTTTCTAAAGGAAAAAAGTARCAATTTTAGTTTCTTGTGGTGGAAATGAATGTGGTCTCTTGAAGCCAGGTCAACACACTGAGAAGAAATAATACTCCAGAGCTGAAATACTACTTGCCTATAAAATTTCCCCCTTCTGCTTAGTTCAAGTCTAACCACATCCCCCATTATCTGTGAGGTCTAGGGCTAGATGGAAGTGGCAGATAGAATTTCTAGCCACTAGTACTTTTGTTAAAAGTAAATATTTATCTTGGCAAGGACTCTTCTGGGCCCACATCTCAATTGTGAAGTAATAATGAGGAGAATTCAACCCAGTATCAATGCAATGGGGATTCCTGAGGCAGAAATATTCAGTCCAGCAGACTTCAATCCCTTTTCCCAAATGACTGCAGAAAGAATCTCTGTCCACTGGAGATAAGCATTTTGGAATTAATGGCCATTTACAAATGCTTTCCTTTTGGCAGACTACCTGTCAGACCACTAGTGAAGAAGCTGTGCCCCAGTAAATGGATTAGGGAAAAGCACGGATTACTTTTGAGAGAACTCATCAGCCTAGTTGCTGTAAGTGGTCTGGATAGACTGTGCACTCTGCCTGAAGAAATGAGGCATATTCAGGTAATACCTTAAGGCCTACAACAATTCTTCTGAAAAATTTCATTTTTTCTTCAGAAGACAAGTTGTCTCTCCATATTGAAAATCCAAATTTTTTGCTGCTCTTTCAGAATGTGCTATAAATTTTGTRTGCAATTGTATTGGTATTAAACAGGATTTTTTTACACATTCAAGTCAATGCTAGAAACATGATTTTGGTCAAAAGTTTACATTTACACATCTTCAAAATTATTAAAGAGTAACTCAAAATTACAAAAATTGGTACTGTCATATTCTTCGATGGTAAAAGAAAAAGAATGCTGATGCATTCAAAGTCAAAAAAAGTTTATTGCAATATTTCAGCTATTTATTTCCATATTTCATATACAGCTGTTATTTATTATTTAAATGTATTTATTTTCAAATACAGGTGAAATTAGTTAATTTTGAAGACAATTTAAACTTTTCCTAGTGAAAAAACTAGTTGTCAGAGTGTGCTTGTACTGCGCATTGTACATTGTATTACAATGGTCCTTATTCACAGAAGAAAATGAAGATGAAAAGTTGTAGCAGTGAATATGTCAGCTAATTTTCTGAATTTCATCAAAATAATTAGAAATATTTCCCAGGAAATTCATAGTTGCTCTCCAAATAAGTGTCTACTAACTTTAAACAATCTTTATGTTTTTATCTGCCTTTTGATTTGAACACCAGGATATTACAGTTCAACATGTACAGTTCAATGACCACAATCTCATTAAAAAAACAATTATTTAAAAAACATTACATCATTTAGGAAAAGATATTTTATTATTTATCTTTATTTATATACAGAATTTGTGTGGAATTAGCTTTACCTCATCTGAAAATTGAACATAAACTCTCAAGAATTGACAATGTAATTCCAATTTGCCTATATTTTTTAAAATATATTTTCTATAGCAATACTACTCAGTGATAAAACTACCTCCTAAAATATTTTAATATGTATAATACTTACTAAAACATATATGTTTATGTCTCATCAAGAACTGTCATGTTAAGACAAGGATTAATGGGTACAAACTGAAAGAGGGAAAATTTGGGTTAGACAACAGAAGGAAATTCTTCACTGCAAGGGTAGTGAGGCACTGGGAGAGGTTGCCCAGAGAAGTTATGGATGCTCCAGCCCTGGCAGTGTCCAAGGCCTTGGGCAACCTGGTCCAGGGAAATGTGTCCCTGCCCATGGCAGGAAGTTGGGACTGGGCAATCTTTAAGACCCATTCCAACTTTTCAACTTTCTATGATTCCATGATTCTATAATAAGATTACTCTAGCTCATCTTTGAAAGGTTCTAAGCCTATTATATACACTTTTATCTTTTAAGTGTCTTAGAGAGGTAAAGTGCACACGCAGTTTAAGAATGGAGCCAGAACTAAATTTTCACCCTGCACAATGCTAAGCTTATGCTTTATGCATTGGACCACACTTAAACAATTCTACACTTAAAATATATTATCTAGTCACCCACAAGAGAAAAGAAGAGGGCCAAACACTGTCTCTCCAAGAAAGACAGACAAGAGAAATAAGCATAAAAAGATGTAGGCTGTGAAAGAAAGGGAGTTATATCTATTTCTTATTCAAGTTCCATCAGCTAAACTCTAGTAACACATTCACTTTTGTCAATAAAAAAGAAAAACTTAAAACTGCAAGGTGTCAGTCTATCTAGTACCATAGTTATAATCCAGGGATAGTACCTTTTACTTCTTTAAAATATTTGTTGTAGCCTATATTGCAAAAATCAGAAGGACATCTGCAAGAAAATGCTTTAAGTAAAGGTTACAAGTGATATAGTGTCTCAAAGATCTAATAATAAGATAAATGTATTTTACCAGGAGGTCATCAATTCAGATTCCAAAAAAAATCAGCAATGCTTTGACTTTTAAAAAATGTCATTCCAGTTCATATTAGAGTAATGACTAATTTAGGAGGATGAAAGTCACTGTTTAAATCAGTCTCTCACTATACTTAACAACTTTAAAACTGGAGTTTTAGAGAATCAAACAAGCCCACACCAGACTTTACTTTGAGGGGTGCCCTTGGATTTTTTTTACACCAAAGCAGATAAACATAAGATCATTGTTGTAATACATATGCATGTGTTTAAAATTAAAAAATCATTAGCTTCTAAATAGAAAAATTCTTCTGTAAACATATTACGTTTGGCCCCTATTCCTACCCTATGCAAGAACTGAGGCAGAAGTACATGCCTCAGAAGACGATGGAACTGTAAAGAACTTTCCAATCACAGACTCCAAGTCTCTGCTATGGCACCAAAAATGTTATATTTTCACTTCCTTAAATTCAAAAAGTTGTATATTAAAATGGATTTATTTTCTGATCTCCTCACTTAAGGGAAAGTTCCAGATCTCCATTCCTCAGATGGATAGAGAGTGTGTTCTAATTTTTAACAAAAATTTAATTATGATAAAATATATACGTATTTATAACCATTTCCTATCTATGCCCCAAACTGTACTTTAAATTTTTCATTCCATGGGCCCAGCTTCATTCATACAAAGTTAGCATTTCCACAATCTCATCACAATGTCAAGTGAAGACTATGGAGATTACATTATGATGTCAAAATGCAATTGCAAGGAATTTTTATTACTATCTCTGGTCACCACATTTACAATATCAAATCATGATGAAAAGTGTTTCAATGTTTCTCTGGAGATGAAATTATAATGTCAAGCTGATGACACAATGAGGTCAGTACAAATCTTCATAGACCCAACTGAAATGGGAAATATATGGAGACTGTTGTATAAAGACTACAGAAAAACAAAATGGACAAAAACTTCAGCAGGCTTTAAAAAATATGAAGTTGGAAAAGGCTTTAAAAAGTGTGTATCAGGATCAAAAGAGTTGTAAAAACTTATGGAAAGCACCAGACTAATTAAATATTATTTTGTCTCCTGGCAATTGTTCCRATGACAGTATCTTGAGGTGGTCCTAATGCAGCTTTCTAACCCCAAACCCTGATCCTGTTCTGGCTTTTGCTTCTTTTTTAATCCCATTTTTAGTTTGCTTCTGTGCAAAAAGACAACCTGAATTCCTTCATGAGAGACCACAGGAAGCAATTTGGTCTTCTCTCTACATTCAGTTCCTATAGAGTCTTTTCAAATTCCTCATGATGGATATAACGTAATTTTAGCAAAAATTATCCAATTTTTTTCTCCCTTTCCCCCCATCTTTCCTCATAGATACGTTTCTTTCATTCTCTATACTGAAGTCTAAACCAATCTCAAAAATAGCCTCTCAAGTTTTCTACAGTTTTTCTCTCTAGTGTCATCACTGAACTATGTTTTTTTGAGTTCTGTGTCCATGATTCCAAGATATTTTGGCTGTTCCTAACTTTTTTCCGGTCCTTGTTTTACAACGCTCCCATTGACTTTGTCCTTCTTTGTCTGTATAGCCTCTAAACTATACAACAATTTCTCATTTGCTGTTATTATTATTATTATTATTATTATTGTTATTGTTATTGTTATTGTTATTGTTATTGTTATTGTTATTATTATTATTCCTTCATTTATTTCCTACAAATTTGTGATCCCTTTTGTGACGACATTAAGACCAGCAACTGCAAAATGCTCCTCTCACAGGGTTTGATGCCTGCTTTTCCCTGAACTGCCTACTGATGCGGAGTTTTGTTATTTTTTGTAGTCTTGATGGTTTTCTTTTCTGTCTGTACCACGAAAAAAGCACTGCCTGTTCCAGTCATCTCCTGAATTACTGTCTGATTTTGTATCATCTCTTCCAAATTTTTGAGTTCAAATGTTTTCTGTAGTCTTTCTTAGCACATGAATTTATTTCAAATAGCTTTCTTAAGTCTGATTACTTCCTTCAACTCTCTTTTTACAGTTTACATGTTACAAACAGCATTCATGCCTCCTGTGTATTTAGATCAAGGTTTGGTGTAAATTTCTTTTATAAAGTCTCCCTCTGATAATTACCCAGGGGTAAAGAAATATTTAAAAAGGAAATGTGCAAGTTTGCTGAGCAGTAGACAGTGTTACACATCTGAAATATGCTACCTTCRTTTGGGTAAATCTTCAGCTAGGGTTTGAATTCTCTTTCTATATTTCTGCAGATTGATGCTAAGCAAATAATAATTGCAATATTATAAAACTATTTCTAATATTTAAAAGAAAAAAAAATCAAAACTTTTGCATACCTTTGTCTTCCTTTCCACCTCTACATCCTTGGGAGGTTTCTCCTTTATTTGAGTTTCATGGTAGTATTTACTTTCCTCCAATAGAGTAGAATATATATTACACAGAGTTAAAACAAGTGCACTATCATCATTAATATTGTGTTTTTAAAATGCGTTTCCAGGAACAAACCATGATATTCTAAAAAACATAAGCACCATAAAATCCACTGAGGGGTAATCTGATTGATGACCCCAGTAGCAACACAGGAGTAGCACAGTACAGACTATACYCTGGTGTTATCTTTAGGGCATATTCATCTTCCTTCTTTTTACACATTTTAATCTTTCTCTTATTTGAGTGTCCTCTTCTAAATTAAAAGGTATTTAAAATCATAATATTGTTACAGTTTTCTAAATCAAGAGTGTACAAAGACTTAAGATTTTTCCACTTGTTTAAAGCTGGTATTCATCAGGACAGCATGAATAACAATATTATCTGCACTGAAGCAGATTATTCTCACTTCTTCTTAAATAATAAATTATATTGATGTGATTTATCCAGAACAAGTGCCATAAATATTTTAACCTAATGCTAATACCAATCAACTGAAATRTTTAATGCAAATGCAAAAGAATATATTTATCATCATTTCCTTTTTTTAGAATTTATCTCCTTCATTTTTCCAGCACCAGAATTTGCATGACCTTTTTSTCATAAGGACAATGATAGAATAGCATTATAGATTCTTTTCCACCAAGTCCACAATCTGCTCATTGGCTTTAGGTCAGTAAAGTTTTACCTTCTTTGATGTTTAATTCATTTTCCCTGGYTTTAAAAAAACCAAATAATTTTACTGAGCCACTGTAGATTTTAAATTTCTGTTACCACTCTGGATTAGACATATTAAATTTGTAAGTTGTATGTTATAAAAGCAATCTGAGGCTGCTTTTGTTTTCAATATATTTTTTTTAAAAATAGAAAGAAAAATATCTTACTTGATTATTAATATTATAATAATGCCTTATGTACTCTTTTAGGAAAAAAAAAAAAAGAAAAAAAAAGCGGGAAAAGCAAAACCCCCAATATTAATAAAAAGGAAGTAAAGCACATATCTCAGTAATGCAGAGCTGACACTGACAAATTTTATCACAGACTTGACACATAACTAMGATAGACAAAGGCAAGAAATATTGGGCGTAAATAAAGTAGGAGTATATACATGAAAAGTGATTGCCAACATTTTTAAAAAAGGAGGATAAATTTCATTAGTATTTAGTATTTTTGTAAAGAGACACTAACTAACCTAGATATAGGTCCAAATATCTTAGATGCATATAGACACAGGAATTTAAATATGTACAGAAAAGTGAGAAGGAGTAAAGGAAAAACTAAACCAGACTTCAAATCCTAACATTCCATGAATTCACAGATTGTAACATTCCAACTTCTTTTCCTCATGTGGTGTACACTGAGAAGYAGGGGATGATTGAGGACATATGAAATTTTGCATCCACTGCTTTAATAAAATGCTATCTTACTTTTATCCATTTGTTGATGTACCAAATTACCATTTCTCTCTTCATCAAAGCAACATGAAAATAGATGTGAGGTTCTGTGGAGTCATCTTCACATAGGAGCTTTAATCTATGACAAAAGGAGAAATGCACACATATAAAATAATAATGTCATAATTACGAAAGTGGAGAATTTCTGTTTAAAGAACCTCATAAGAGAAAAAAATATACTCTACATTGTTTGTATGAAATGTAAAGCTTAAAGTCATTGCATTAGTACATTAATATACATTATGTTATAACATTATTAATGTTGCTCTAGACTATTACTATGTCCACATTCTTGTACATTAGATAGCATAGCAGGGGTGTTTGAGGCAGTGGTTAAAGTACAAACCTTGAAAACTATTGTCTATTATGCACATTCAAAATATGGGTTGTATGGCCTACATTTGACAAACTGGTTATCAGTATTTGTTAACATAAAGATGAGTGTSTACACTGTGTCTACTTGACTTGAATACTCAAAGATGTCTGGAGTGTATCTGCTCAAAAGGGCTGGATCATATTAAAGAGAATCATGAACATCAGCCAGATGAAACAATCATAGAATATTTTGAGATGTAAGGGAYCCACAATGAAACATCAAATTCCAACTTCTGGTCCTGCATAGGACACACCATTTGCATGAGAGTGTTGCCAAACCATTTTTTGAACTCTGTCAGACTTGGTGCTATGACCACTTCACTGGGGAGCCTGTTCCAGTACCCTGGAACACCCTTCAGGTGAGGAAACTTTCCCTAATATCCAACCTAAACTTTCCCTGACACAACTTCAGGCCATTCCCTTGGGTCCTGTCACTGTCACGACACAGAAGAGATCGGTGTCCTTCCTTTTCCCCTCATGAGGAAGTTGTAACTGCAATGAGGTCTCCCCTCAGTCTTCTCCAGCCTGAACAGACCAAGTGCCCTCATCTGCTCCTCATACAGCTTCTTCCCAAGACCCTTCACCATCTCAGCAGTCCTCCTTCCCCTGCACACTCTCTAATAGTTTGAAATCTTTGTTAAATTGTGGTGCCCAACACTGTACACAATGCTCGAGGTGAGGCAGCCCCAATCAGAGCAGAGTGGGACAATCCCCTCCCTTGCCYGGCTGGYGATGCTGKGCCTGATGCCCCSCAAGGCACAAAAKKCCCYCCTGGCTGCCAGGGMACTGCTCACTCATCTTCTCTTTCCATTTAACAGGATCTCCAGGGCACCTCTGAATAATGTTGGGAGCAGAAGACTCAATCAGAAAAGAAGTATAAACTAAGCTTGGAAAATTTCGTGACAGTGGAGAGAGGTGGTGGAGGTGACAACAGAAGGCAAACGCCTGTCAGAAATGGTGCCACACCCTCTGCCATGGGTGCTTCCAGCAGCCACGTGCAGCTCACTCACAGCTACCTGAGTGAATGGGGGTTCTTCCTGGGGGATGTCCCTTCTGGGAAAAGGAGTGACAGCACAAGGCTCAAGCACAGGATGGAGCAGGTTTTGCAGATGGGGCTCCTCATGTTCTAAAGAGAGGGGTCTGCACCCTCCAAAACCTATGGCAGGGGGTGCATGTTTCTGTGTGTGTGTGTGTGTGTGTGTGTGTGTGTGTGTGTGCATGTGTTCACGCAGAATGAGAAGTTCTTGAGATTAGTTATAGAAGGGTGTTTCAAAATTTCCAGGTATTTATTATTTTTTTCCAAGTATCTAGTGAAATGGTTTGTTCATTGTCATACTARTATCGATTCTCAATACATAGTTCATTGATGCCTAGTTAATGATATGTGGTTAATAAATTAATAAATCACATCACTTTTAATTTGRTTTAAATGTCACAATTTTTCCCTGCAGCTGCAAGATTTCACTTTCATCTGAAAAAAAAGAAATTATTCAACTCCAGATTTTTTAGAAGAAAATATTGCTATTTTTTCCATTATTTTTCCGTGATAGAAKACTATGAGATTTTCTGGATAATTCAGAAAAAGAAGAAACACAAAATACAGCAGCATTGAATGTTTCTAATCTCTCAAATGCTAAYAATGTTTGGTGAATCCATATGAAGTATCAACTAACTTGGTAATTCTATCATACATTTGTATTAATGCATACTGAAAAGGGTTTGCTTATCGAAGCAGCAACAACATCCCTACAAGCAATAGCTAATAATGCACCTTGGGGCATAGACTGATGCTAAGAATAGAGTATTCATTTTTAGACACTTTGAGGAAAGTAGAAATTTTAGACAAACCAGTACTGTATTCTGTAACAAGATACTTAGGAGTAAAGTGTGCAGAAATTATTAAATAACCCCCTGCCTAGAYGAGTCTTACCAACAAAAATTTAAATATCATTAGTAGTTATCTACATAATACTTGTTGCAATTAAACCTATTTGAATTTACTTTCAATTAGAGAAAGCTCTGGTTCACAGATCTCTTGCTTCTAAACACTACTGAAGACTTCATGACAGCAGTCTTTTATTTTTTGAAGTGAAAATTGAGAAAAAAGGAATGAGAACTATAGATGAATATTTACAAAACAGGGAAGGAGAATTCAAACGAAAATCACCATCCACAAATGTAAGCTTGTCCTGGGTTTCACCAAAAAAAGGATAAAAATGTTTCAGGTTACATTGGAAGACCCCTCTTTGTGTCCATTCACAGCAAATATACTAACACTTTCCCCTAGAGACTTGGATTTCCCCATAGTTTGACAGGGTGTCAGTCAGAACACATGTAGATACAATGGCAAATGTTAKAAAATTCTTAACAAGGGTAGATAGGCAGAAATTCAAAATATAATGTAGGTCAGATCTTTCCACTTGTTTGAGCTATGATTTGAAGAAGGGAATTAAATTCCCATATCTCACTGACTTTCACTGGGATTTGGGAACCAGAAACTTCTTTAAAAACCCTAGCTTTTATTGAAAATTCTCACGGTCACTTTGAGAACYATCCTCTTGTGTGTCAGGTGCACTTTAACTGGATTTGAAGGCAGTTACTCCTCCCCTCACTGGACTCACAGATACTCCTTTGTGAGCTGTAATGTGGGCTCTTCAATACATTTAGTTCTATGAATAATTAATGTGTCTCCTGCTCTCACCACTTGATTTCCAGTTATTTGCGTTGCATGCAATATGCTGAGCCAGTTTCATAGCTCCCAGACTCAAATGTAGGTTTCCAATCTTATTAAGTGTAATGGGATATGAAAAATAAGAGTTTAAATTAAAAAAAAAAGTAAAGACATTTGTAAACCTGTCTCACATTTCTTGAAAATACTAAGAGTAAAACCTCCAAGAAAGAAAACACAGATGTTGCTTATGGAAGAAGAAATARAAGATTTTATGCAAATATTCAGTGAGCATAAGAGAGGATTTTTTTTATTTGTTGTTTGGTTTGAGTTGGGGGGAGGGTGTTTTGATTTTGTTTGTTTGTTCTAGTTCTGTTATACAAATGAAAAAAGCATTTGAAATATGATGGTTTGGTTGGTTTTCATTCATTTGCTAAACATAAGTTGGACAGAGTTTACAAAAGCAAACTTGTCAATCAAGCTAGTCACCGCACTTCATGGACCACTGAATAAAAATGAGTTTTTCAAGAGGTAACCAAAAGTGCTGCTTCACTAAATCTGTATGAACTTACATACTGGACATAAAGAAAAAAATCAGTTAGATGTCTTTCTAAGACAAAATAGATCAATCTCATTGCTTCTATAAGATATAAGATAAATCTGAACAGACCACATAATTTCCAGAAGCAGTTATATCAGAGCAGATATAACAAAAAAAGAGTAGCTGCAAGAAAACAGACTAGATGGGAAGTGGAATGCAAAACCTTTAGGCCATTCTGGAAGCAAGGAGAGGAGTCCAGGAACTTTTTATTATTGAGGTATTGAATTTTAAAAGTAGTTGTGAAAACTCTTAACAAATGTTGACACATTATATAAGTTTCATTTACTGATTTCAGAAATATGTCTTCACCAGCTATTTATGGAAAATTCTTTTCTGCAAATTATGTAATGAAAAGTTGTAATTTGATTTATTCATTACAGTTTAACTGATGAACATGAGTTAATTTAAAAGAATTTGTACAAAGAAGAGAAGGAATATCTCTTTCTGTTACTGAAGCAATGTAAATCTGAAGTAGTTTCTGCGGTTTCACTGAGTTTTAATTCAGGAATTAATTTTTATTTTTCTGCACCTTTTCATCAGAAGCTTTAAKAATAACTAATTGACTAATTAATGTATGATCCTACTACTAAAACAACACAATTGGCTTACTAAATGCAGAATTCATCAAAGAATTATAAAATTATATCATAAAAAACATCCATAACATTTTATCACCTGCAAGAAAAATAGTTTTTTTATTCCTTAACATGGCTTTTTTTTTTTTTTTTTTTTTTTTTGTGGGAAATTTTTTTTTTTTTGATTCTTAAGCATCATTCAACTTGCTTCTTCCAAAAGCTGAGCAGTAAAAAGGCCTTGGTCAGGGATTGCAATCTTTTCCTTTCAACTTAAAGCCTGAGAAGCTTGACATCTTTGCTCTTCACACATTTAAATTTCTGGGTTCATAGCTGCGAGATATATGGGGAGTTTGTAGTTCTGCAGGTGCGTGGAAGTGATATGTCCATCTCAAGAGCAGAAAGAAGGATAGAGAAAACAGTGGGTGTACAATAACTTCTCCACAAGAGCTGACATCTTTGATTCTCTCCTCTTTGCAACATCTCAATCTGTTTGGGCAAGACAGTGCAAAGCAGAAATAATCCTCAGAGGGTTTGTAAGACGCTGAAACAGAGATCCACCCAGCCCATCCTCCCATCTCCAGAARTGACCCACAGCACCTCATCACTGCAGTAAGGATTCAGCCATGGTGACCCAGAATATTTCCACAAGCTGGAGAGGCATGCAGCATAGGAAATCTCRTCATGTTCTCTTTCTCTGGGATTGATGCCTTAGGATTTTTAGTTTTTATACTTTTATGTATCTGTGTTCTTGTACTTCTCCAGTACAGCACTAAAACTACTGTTCTCCCATCTTTAGACAAAACAATTCCTCTCTGAGCCCAAATCCAAGGACACCTCACTGCCTCAGAGCCCCAAAATMTGTAAACAACAATGAATTGGGAGGAGCAAGTTTGGGGTGGTTGACATCATCACCTGAAAGTATCATTGAGGAATTGAGACCCAATATGTTAATAAGACAGAACTTACAAAAGGGGAAGATCTCGTGACTCAGTGTCCATTTTGGGTGTAGCCTCAGGAGGAGGTACCTGAGCTTAAGGTACCAGTAGGCCTGCATTAAAGTTGTCTGTTTTTATTCTCTTGATTTTGTCTGGCCTCTGTTTCAGGTGAGCCCTTGTTTTAGGCATCAGAGTAAGTTATAGTTCAATCAAGTAGMCAAACACTGGAACAATATCCATAACAGAAACATCATAAGTATTCATCTGCTTGAGTGTAGTCCACCTATATATGAAATGTGGATTCCATACAAAGAAATATAAACGGCTTCCAGACAACAATACCATTGCATTTCGTCTGTAATATAGGAAAAATCATTTCATATATACATAAATTGATTCAAAATCAGAAGTTACAATAGATTTTTAACCCTAAGTGTGAATTTTTAGACAAGTGTGCTGTAAGTTCTTTTTTTCGAAAACTTATTATACACTTTTTAGTCTACTCTCAGTTCTGTAAATATAGGTATCAATAATAAATGTATGTGTAAATAAAACTTCTTGATACAGATGATACTTGGCCTTTTTTTTTAACTTTGGATGTTTGTAAATATAAGATGAAACCTAGACTTAGATAAACCAAAGAAGGTTTTAAAGATTAGACAAAATAYACTCTAGTTTCATTACAAAGCCTAATATAATCCTAACATGGCACTGTAGATGTCAACTGAGCTGCTCATGAGAGCAGAGGGTGCAGAAGTCATTTTATATTTTGTTTAAAACCTCCTGTAAAAGTAATGAGGATTTATGTTTGGAATGTTCATGTTAAAACATGTTCATGCAAAAAGTTCGGACTGATTCTGTATAATACATCGTGAAAAATCAGCAGAGTTACCCAAAACAGTGGTGTCCTACTGCTGTACCCCAGAGTGGCTGCTGATGACTTTTGCTCTGGGCTCATCCACAGCACACACACATCCCAAGGGACTCACCCTCCCCTCCTCGCCTCTCCGCCCCTCCAGAGGAGCTTTCAGCAACTCTGTGCAGCCCTTGGAGAATATGAGGGCAATTAACTGTGGAGAAGGGGAGAATGCATTTGACTCATTGTTTGTGTTCCTGCTTTCCCCAATACCCAAGTCAGCGATCAAAAGTTTGCTTTTATTGGCAATAAATTACATACAATTCTCTGACTCTCAAATGTTTTCCCTGGGACAAGTTTGTTGCTGCTTTAGAAGGCCTACCACGCTCCGTTTCCGTAGGTTCTCTCCAGTGCTGGTGTGCAATTAAAGACTTAGCTCTTTGAGACACGCATTTATGTGAAAAGGGCCCTAGAGGTGCAAGTTATTTCACTTAATGAACAACCAAAGAAACGAAGCATTTTAAGATTTCATGTCTTTCAATCATATTATTTTCTTTCTCATTAGTATTTTCTTCTTTAACTTCTCTAAAAAAAATAATACCAGCCTAAATCTGCAACTTAAATTAAAAATATTCCATCTTTTTTTTTTTTCACTCATCTAGAGTTATTCATGTCCCATTACCAATAGTGAGATGCTTCAAGTGTTGCCACATTGGAAACATTACTTTATTTTTCATTTTATAAAAAAATCCAGCTTACTTCTGTAACATTAATGTATACAATTTTTTATTCTGTAATAGGAAAAACAATTTTTTTAAAATTAAATTCTTCATTTTAAAAATAAAACAAAGGATTTTCTGTAATTTTTTACTTTAATGTTTTAAGTTATACATACTTAGCCATTGGTCAGAAAAAAAAGTTTGCACAAAAATCAGGACATACAATCAGTACAATACAAATAGGAACAACATAAYATTCCTTGCAATGCATAGAAATCTTAAGAAAATGTAATTGACTTAAATCTTTAGCTTTTTTACTTTCATTATTGATACATACTCTAGTAGAAAGAAGGGACAACAATTTCTCAGAAAGTCTGCTGTCAGGAAGACAACATCTAGGAGTTTCTCCAGCTGATCTGCCTGAATGTTTTTTTCTAATACAGGAGTAAACATGGTAACATCTTGGAAGAGATAGGAATGATAGGAGAAATATTTTCTYGATTTTTTTATTGTAGGGTTCTGCTTAGCTGAGGCATCTCCATCTAACAACAAAAGTCWTTGTCAGTCATGTTTGACAGTGGAAAAGTGACATCATTGTCTTGAGATATAGGTAGTTGTTACTAARTAAAATACTTGAATTATGAACTTGATTGGGGTCAGAAAAAGAGCCCAAAACTTATGTACTCCATATAKGCTTAAATAGCTGACCATGTCTTGCTAATATGTGTAGAGTCATCTCTGTGTTTTGCTTATAGAAAGGAAAGAGACTCAACTGATCAGTTGCAACAGTTTTCATTCCTTCAGTATCTCTTTATACAGCCCAACAAATTCCCCAGGAGAAAACTGGCATTATACACAGCTGCAAGAAATAAATTGGAGGAATTGATAACAACTCGAGTCTATTCTTGATTAAAGACTCTATTTTTCTTCTGATTGGTCTTTGAAAGTTGTATTATAATACTGGCATAGATCCCCAGAGTAGAGTGCTGAATCTTCTGCTGGCATTGGTGTCAAGATTTCTTTATGGAGGCTTCCCAGTGGGAAAAAGAAAACTGAAGTAATACCTTACTGCTGTTCTTGTGGGACTGTGTTCTGATCCCAGAGCATGACTTTAAAACCAAGAGGGCTTTAGGATTCTCTGAATGCAAGACATAGAATAAGATTGCAAAACTGAAACAATTGAAACATACTAAAACTGAATTTCACATTCTTAAAAATTCACATTATMTGTTTTCAGTCAATTCCACTCAATTTTTCATGTCTGTATTTCATATATATGGAGGTGCTTTTCAGCATTAAACCACTGTAAATCTAATGATTTTCAATTTTCAAGAAGTATTTTATTTTTTTTAAGAGAAACAAGTACAAAAATGTCTTTAAAGCAAAAAAAAATAATCAAGATTTTTTAATTTAAAAATTAAATTATTAAAATTTAAATATGAATGGGACTATTGAGGCATAAAATCAATTTTGCAGTCATTTCCACAGCAGGTGGGTTCCTACTTCTTTCTGCTTCAAGTTGTATTTTGCATAATCTTTGTTCCATTATCAAGCATTAAACAAAACAAACAAAAAAMCAAAACCAAACAAAAACCCCAACAGCCAAAAAAAAATCAACCCCCCAAAAAACCCCACCAAAAAAAACCCCAAAGAAACAAATCCCAGAAAAACAAACCCAAGTAAAATTTATCTCTTTCCTCTCATTTTTAGATTCTTCAGGTGTGCATTTGAATATGTTTTTAAATGTATCTGAAATTTTTCAGTATTTCAATTAATTTTAAGRGTCAGGGTAAAGTGTTCATGTTGTGCAACTAGTCTAATAGAGAGAACTTATGTCCTGCATTGTCCACCCTCYATTACAGAATTGTACGTGTTATTGCATCTATATTCTCTGATCTCTGATTTGTTCAATCTAATACCCAGCAGCTTCATTTTCATACTTTCTTTTTTGGATATTTAATGTATTGTAAAATTATTTTGTCAGGACATGCAGAGATGCTCTGCTTTTGGTGGAGGTTTGCTTTTTGCTTATATGTTTTGGTTGTTTGTTTGTTTTTTTCCCCAATTCCCTAGAGCATCAGTACTTGATTATTTTCTCCACTTATCTTTAAAAATGCCTTTGTTCTTCTTGTGTATTTCTGTCTCTTTGCTTGTGACATTCCTTCTAACTATARGTTTCCCTTAATTGGCAGGTTTGCATTTGAGTTTCCTACGTGGAATGACCTCCTGTTCCTTGTTCTGCAGTGTCAGGAAACAGAAATGTCACTGCTGATTAGGGGCCTGAACCCTCTGCTCCTCCTTCTCATACAGTAGGCAATCTCGTTCTGTACACACTCTAGCTGCAGGGTCAGCCTTAGGGGAACTCTAAACAAGTGTCCACATGGGATACCAAAGTGGAAGGGGCACTGATAGGGGCAAGTATTCTTTGAGCTCATTTGTCTACCACAGAAAGTCTCTTCTGTCCCTTTAASTGTAAAATGTCCACTGGCATTGCCCAGGTGTGTACATTTTAACCAGACAGAAGCATTTTTGTGCCTCTGGCTTACTACACATRTACATCAGTGATGTTAATATCATCTCTGCCTAACAATGTGACACTGRGATGTACTTCTAATGGTTGTCTTTCCTCTGAACTGAGATACAAAAGCTTTCATTTTTGGTTCTGAAACCCTCTGTTAAACCAACTTTGACCTCATCCCAGGGCACGATTACCTAGTCTTGCTTGGGGCACCTGAAGCTCTAAAGATGGCCTTGTGTAGCTGTGGTTGAAAATCTCTCTGCTCAGTGCACAGAGTGCATCCTGTCTTACAACTGAGTGGAAACCTCTGCTTTTTCCACTTTTGCTCCTCACCTAGGGAAGTGGAACAAACCAGAAGAGGGAGGAAGAGAAACTACACAGAAAAGAACAGAAGGTAGTGGTTTCAAGTGGCAGGGAACGTGAAYAAGACCAAAACTTCTCCCTAAACCAAAGGATTCTGCACAACAGAGAAAGTAAAAGAGGGGAGTGGGAATAACGCTTTACTTGCTACCATATTCRTAGCCTGAAGGAAGTCTATGGACGGCCTACAAAGATGAGGAAATGGAAATTAACTATAAAGGACTAAATATGAATCCCTTTCACAGCAACTGAGAAAACTGATATTGCTTGGAGTATTTCAGGGATAAAAGAAGAGCTTTACTCCCTAGTGTAGGCCAAAAGAGCAGTTCCATAGTCACAAGGATAACTTGTTACCTACAACAACTCCATATCCAAACCAAATCTATTAAACCAGCTCATGAGCTCATATCGTCATATGAATTTAATTTTCATTTACTTATGAATATGTAGCATATGAATTTAATTTCCATTCTGCTTGTCTAAATAGCATTGTAAATGAAATATTTTTATATGTTAGAAAAAAAACTTTAAAAATTTTAAAAAATATTGAATATTTGTGTGCTTATTTTGTCAGACAGGTATATAGGTCTAGTATTAAACAAGGTTGTTGCTAATATATCTTTTTAATCAACATATTAAATAAAGATGTAGATTTTAGACAGAGAAATGTATAGACAGRGAAAAGGGAAGAACAGAAAGATCATTTGTTGTTTATTTTTCCAAAAATATAATTTAGAGGTGTCAGTGAACCACATTTCTACAAACTCCTTCAGTAAGAGTAAATAAAACCTTTTACCAGTTTCATAAAGTTGTTTTTGTAATTGATATAAAATTCAGCCCCTCCTGTCTGGCTTGTCGTTAAAATCCCATGGCACTTTTCACAAAAGAAGGGCTATTAGTGTAATAATCTGGCCAAATTCCAAATCACTTTGTGGCTACCAAATCCCCAGCTGAAATAGTTAGTCTGCATTTTCCTCAAAACCTTGCTATGTAGACCACCAGTTTTTTTCTAACAGGGAATGTCATTTTGATAGGGCTTATATGAACATTTAATATGATTATTTTGGATCAATACAGTGATCCTTTAAAATAAATTTAACATAATAGCAAATCTATAAATTCTCAACAGCATTTAAAAAATCAGATATTTTAAAAGAGATTCTTTTGTAATTGGTATGCCCTTCCTTTTATATTTTTTTTCCCTCTCAGGAATTTTCAGGAATTAGCTTATACATAATTTCGTGCTATTTGTTACCTGTTATATCATCTTTACCTGGAATACATTAATTAATTAATGTATTTAATTAACCGAGTAATTAAACAAGTCACCAGTAATTAAACAAGTAACCAGCAAGTAATTAAACAAGTAACCAGTCTTAGAATTTTGAGGTTTTCCCTTTTATTGGGCAATCCTCTTAGATAATTCAGCTGAAAAAAAAAAAAAGTATCTATTATAACATGTCTAGGAGAGATACTGAGACAACATTTGGTTTTACAAAATGTTATCCTTACTACTGAAATGCAGAGGATCTGTTCTATCCTAGGTCAGCTGTGAGAGCTGGAACTGTGGTTTCTCCTGCTCTGCACTGGGTGAAGGTCTGTACTAAATTTGATGTTGTGACACTGGTTGGGGAYGAGCCTACAAGTGCTGTCCAAGGCCAAGACAGATCCATAAGAAAATTCAGCCCATGATGTTTTCCACAYGTTTTCAGCCACACAATTAGCCTCTCACTTTCTTGAACACTAAATGAACCTTGAAATTATCTGAATTTTTATCTGTCTTGTCTTACTRCTTACCTCCTAAAAATGCAACCTAACACAATACAATTTCACCAAGCTAAATCGAAATTCAGTGGGTTTGAGTGGGCTGACATTTTGGTAAGTATCAGTCAGTGAGGAATCCCAGTCAACTGAGGCTGCTTCTAAGAGTTGCAGTAAGGGTTCATATTAGGCTTGACACCCTTCAATATTTATCAATTCTCTGAAAAGCAAAGATAAAATCAGAGCTGAAAAAATTTATGGGATGACACAAAGATTGGCACACTGGTAAATAATGAAGACAGGCAGTCATGAGAAGTGATCTGTATTGCTTGATGACTGAACCAATTCAAATCAAGTACAGCCARAGTTACAGATATGATTTTGCAGGAAAAAGGAGCTACAATTAGGTGAGACATTAGAAAAAGTAGTCATTCCAGTTTGGTGCAAAGTGTATGATGTCCAGGTGGGCATATGCATACTCCATGTGAGAGGAAAATCTTGTTTTCCCTTTTGTCCTCACAACTGTTTTAACTCTCACATCTTCCTTCTAGGAATTGTTTGGCTTCTGACTCTTTTACTAAAGTGTTTGCCTTTTATTTACATTCATGTTYATGAGTTTACTGTTGTTAGGGGAAGGAGAAAAATTTCCATCATAAGACTTCACCAAGTTTGAGATCCATTTCTAGAGTATCAAAAACTCTCCTCACAAACCATTGACAAGCAAATACCATACATAAGTAATTCAATATGAGCCTCCAGTTAAATGCCATAACAAAAAGAGACAGTCTGATCTGTTGATATGTAATATTGAGTAAGATTAGAGTGGCAATTTTATTATTTTTGTTGTTCCAGTATGCATTTTCAAAAGATTACTGAGAAATTTGGAAAGGTTCAGATAAAAATTATTCTATGTCTGGAGAAAAAAGCTCAAGAGAGACTTAAATAACTTTACATATGTCACAAAAAAAACCCAACAAACCTTCATCCAAAAAATAAAAAAGGAAAAGGAAAAGAAAAGAAAAAAAAAAAAAAAAAAAAAAAAAAAAAAAAAAAAAAAAAAAAAAAACAAAAACCACCAACAAAAACTCTTTGGAACTCTGATATATCTCTGAACCAGTCATTATCCATTTTCTTTTGCAGCTGGCTATTGAAAGAAGTGAAATATCAAGTCCACAATCCAGCTGTGAGACCTGGCAACAATGAAGACATTCCCGTATAACAGAGAGAAAAAAGCATAATGTCCAATTTCTTCTGGAATTTACTGAGATTCTTGATGTCAGTGGGATGGAGAGACTCAGAACTGAGTTCACTGGTATTTCAGGAGTAAGCCAGAAAATTATCTACTTTCTTCATTGAGGCTTGATACATACAAAGACATTGAACTTCGTTCAGATTCAGAAGAATCTAGTCTTTATTCAGAAAGACTAGATTTCTGATATTCAGTGGCATTCTGAATGACCATAAAAACGTTCCTTTTATCTAGTAGTATGCATTCATGCCATCCTCAGGAGCCAGAGATTGCTACATCCGTATCAGAACACAAACTCCATGCCTAAAAATTAATTGGAATGTTTTGCAGGCATTGGGAAAAGGTCAGTAAAGAAAATAATTTGGTCACTCATTCAATAATGCCTTTCTTAAATTTTAGTCAATACCAGCCTAGAAGGTGGGTGGTAATGTGTGGTTCAAAATCTCAGTAGCCAGTTATGTGCAAAGGTAAAGAAAACATGAAAAGAAGGCTGAAAAACACAGCAATTCACTATTGTATTTTATCACTGGATCGTGTTTTACTTAAATGGGCACAAAATGTTTCAGATTCTGAAGTTTAAAAAAATACTGCAGGAATCCCAGTGGGTGGGGGGTTTCATAATAAGCTTATGTAAGTGCCACTTTCTAATTTTGCAGCAATTTACTCCCTGACCTCTCTCTGTGCTTTTCTCCATGTTGACTGGAATGCCCTTGAGAGAAACACTTCTTTCTGCAAAACCTACCTGCAAAGGCTAAAAAATGCACAGCTTGGAATGCACTTATTTATATGTATTATTACAGGAGGAAGAGAAGCTTTAAGTTTCATATGCATTATTACAGTAGGCAGGTTTAAGTATATCATCTCATGAATCCAGTTGTGTTGATAATTGACTATTGGTTACTCCTATTTTCTCTTTTTCTTGTTCTTTGCTAATGCCTGTGCCATGCCTCTATGCAGCTAAATTAATTTAAATTCTTGTGACTGTGATAAAGAGGAAATTGCAATGATCGTAACAAAATCAGCTTCTACATCTCCTTGTTGAAGTTAGCTGAGTTTCACATCCATCTTGACTTTTGGTGTCAGTACATTTTAAATATCTTTCAGTACAAAAGTTACCTTTATAACACCTTACACATTACTGCAGAATTTTTTTATTATCACCCAGAGAGTAGCAACAACTGGAGAAAAATAAACATATCTCCTTGGTACAAGGGAGTATCGCAGACAATTTCATGTGAGAGCCTTTGAAACACAGCTAGACATGATTCACACCAAGACACAATAGAAAATTCACCTGAAATACTGTGTACCATTCCCATCTCCCATGTTTGATCAGATGAACTGAAGCTAGAAAAGCTTCAGTGAACTGCCAGCAGGAGCATCCAAAAGGACATATGGAAAATGAAAGGAGTATTGTTCTGCTAAGTCTGAAATGAGAGGGTATTGCTCTGTGCAAACACTCAGACAGACATCGGTGGTGGAGAAAAGGTATTTAAACTGAAAGACAACCTTTGCAGTATTTGTACCACGACTATCAAAAGGATTGGCTGGTAAGAACCAGTAGCAAATGACTAAATCTAAACATTCCTCTTTATAAAAAGAGTTTTTGAAGAAGACTTTCAGAAAAATGGATCAGTCAAAAATAATTCAGTTTGTTTCCAGACAGGGCTTAATCTGCTTTTTCTGCCTTTCTCTATCATAGTTAGGTAACTAGACTTCATGGTTCCTTCCTTCAGTGTCTTCCTACACAACACAGTCATGATTCACCCATTAAAACATTGGAATATATTTAGCATTTTCAGACAGGCTATTGATTTCATGTTAAAAGTTGAAAATGGGGAAATACTTCTTTTTATGTTTTAATTCACAGTATCTCTCTGTCATTTGAAGCATCAGAATATATTCTTTCTTATTAATCTAAAATAAGCATTCATACCTCTTCATATATATTATTTATATACAGGAAATTACATACAGGAGTGTGCCTTCATACAAAGCCAAATGAAAAGTACAGGAAGAGATGAGGAGGCTCTTCAAAGAAGTCCAGCCATATGAAAATTTTCTGTAAAGACCCTTCACATGCGAAGGTAGACCCTACAATTCTCTAAACACATGCAAAACTCTTCAACCAAATAGGATCTCTGTTCCAGGCCAAAAGATCAATTAAAATCCAACATCTTGTTTTCAAAACAAATACTTCACATGCAGCTACCAGCAAAAATGCAGATCTGAGCAGAAACTTGCACCTGCCTCTCCACATTTTCACCGACACTGTGTGGCCAGTACTCAGCAATATAACGCTTGCATAACAAAGTGCTCCCTGGAGAATGTATTTTGGCAATGACCAGCTCACCCATGACTGAGAGACACAGGCAGTGCACAAATTGCCTACTGCTGTTGCAGGGTAATGGAGAGCTTGGGTCCCACCATGACTTGAATTGCAATAGTGGAAGCAAGGTAAAAATGAAACCCTGAAAATTAGTTCAGCTTTGGTGCTTTTCTTTACTAGGTACAGTTTTCAAAAACATGTCTCTTGACTACTAAGACCAGTTTCCTAGTTGCGTATTTCAAACTTTAGAGAAAATATTAGGGTCAGATACTCAGACATTTCTGTAGCACAAAACTTCACTTACTAATTCATGCCCTAAGGCCTCAACCTGGGATGATGCTGGAGCATTTGTTCCAAGAAGGACTCCTATCTTTTTTTCAAGAGTCAGGAATTCAGAATATCACAGTTAGTTGCCCTCACAGAGAATGTAAGATCAAATCTTGCATTTTGTCATGCCCATACTACTGCTCATTTTATAAAGACTTGCTTTGCTTCTGAAATTCATTTGTGAGTTGTGCTGTCTGCAAAAAGCTGTAGAGCAGTAACTTCCTTCTTTCACATAGCACCACCTAGATTTTTGTTCTGTTTTACTAATAAGAACAGTGAGAAAAATAGATTAGAATAGATCAGTTTAGAGAGTAGACTTTATTTGGGAAGAGATGGGCAAGATGACTAGGTTTGTGGAGGTTTTTTTTACTTACACGGAGCTTAATACTTTCTTGTATTTATGTCTATAAAACCAGCTTGGACTTTTCCACACACGGCTTTGGTGACTAACTGGATATACTACAGTATCTCAGAATCTTGGTATATTTATGAGAAAATCTAGGGGTTGGAGGAAGTGAAATAAAGTAAATTAGTGTGGCTTCTGCATGACAAAATTTGAATGAACAGTCCAGTGGAGCAGTGAGGAACCAGAGGTTCACAGCTACTGGGAATTTAACTGGAAAGGACACTCAATCACTTATGCACACAAGTATCTCAAAAAACAGGTTTGTGTGATATGATTTTTTTTCACAGCTTTCTGGAATATCACAGATCTGTGGACTACAGTAAATAGAATTTAACTGTGAAAATCAAGAAAAAATTAAACTTATCCCCTTTCCCTGAAAACCTCCTTTATGCTCCTTAGGTAATTATGCTCTTTTATTGTAGTAGTTTTTAAAAAAAAACTCTGACCTCTGTGGAATCTGTTAGTTCCCTGAAGCACAAAATGTAGGCTTTATTTTACAAAATTGAGGGCACTTATGCTGGAGTTGACAAGCCAAGTAGAACTAATTTGCAGGAACAGGATTCAAATGTGGGCATCAGTCCAGGAGCAGGAAGAGTTCCCAATGGGAACATTTGCAACCTGATGCTTTTGCACATAAAAAAAAAATTAACTTAGCTACCAGTAAATCCACTACCGGTCCTCAGCTTTGAGGAGGAGGGGGAAAAAAAAACCCTTCCTCTCCAGACACTTCCCCTGGAGATCCAATCAAAGCATGCAGGAAATGCACAGAAACACCAACATGCCTTGTCAACACCATTCCTTCAAACTTCGGCTCTTATGCTGATGTGGAGGATTTCAAACCATTTGGAAGATTTCTATACAGATTACTGACGTGGGAGTCATGTCTAGGATAGGCAGCTCTGAAGAAGGTGCCACAAATTCCCTGTTGCTGCTCCTGCCAGGACTGTTATTCTGTTAAAAAACAATGGACAGTCCAGCCTAGAGAAATGGACGTCCTTAGCCACTGTTTTATTTACTCACCCTACTCAGAAGCAAGAAGGAGCTAGTAGGATTTCTTCTGTAATACCAGGCAGTACAATGGAATTTTCAGGAATTTCAGCCTTCAGAAAGGCTGGCACCTTTCTGTTGATCACACAGGTCACGTTCACACCATAACCTACTACAGCAAGTTCGAGACGTGTAAGACAAAGACTTGCACTGACAAAGCCATAAAGACTGACCTTTTCCACATTTTCTCCCAAGCTGCACAAAATAAGGAGACTTATCACTGGTTTTGCCTGTGCTGGTTTAACCAAGTGAAGAAAATGCTACTCACATCAGTGAGGCTGTGTCCTTCAGTTGCTGTGAATATCATACTCGGGGAAAATAAGGGATGAAAACTCATTAACTCTGAGAAGTGAGCGAGAATAGCTAACACAGTCACTGTTGAACAAAAATACCCAGTCTCCTAACTGAGAAAAATTTCCAAGTATAGATTCACAACAAAAGTGAGTA
>NW_026624184.1:0-8072 GCF_030028575.1 Malurus melanocephalus
ATCCCCGGGATCTGGAGACATCCCTGCGTCCAGCCCCATCCCGGCAATCCGGAGACATCCCCGAGTCCTGAGATATTCCCGACTCCTGACACATCCCTGGATCCTGGAACCGCTGGTTCTGCCCTGTTGTGGGTTCTGCCTCTCCCAGGGCCCTGCCCCATCCCCGAGATCCTGCCCCATCCCCGGATCCTTCTTCATCCCTGGATCCTGCCCCATCCCTGGATCCTGCCCCATCCCTGAGATCCTGCTTCATCCCCGATCCCGCCCCATCCCATTCTGTGGTTCTGTGAGTCTGTGATCACTGGCATTAAATCCGTTAAGTTTTCCCCATTTGAAGGGGAGAAGGTACCCCTGTGCTGCTGTAACTCCGKGTTGGACCATCCTACAATGATGTTTGAGGTCCTTTCCAACCCAAACCATTCCRTGTAGGAGGGAGGAGACAGGAGAGCAGCTGGTGGGAAAGCTCAGTTCCCACTGAGCAGCGAATCCCCCAGGGTCCTGCTCTGTGCCGAGGTGTTTGAGCATAAATCGTCACTTTATGGATGTAACTGAGCAGGATCCCGTTGTTTCAGAGCCTGGCTCCAAMCCTGTCCCTGTTCAGTGCCTGCTTGACAGAGGAACAGCCGAGTTAGCAGATCTGCTGCCTCTCCTCGGGGTTGTTTGCTATCGCGACGCTGCCGCAGCACAGAGGGTTTCCTTACATAACCACCCGGCTTTTCCACAGCCATCCCCTTCCCACGGGAGCAAAGCACCTCCTGGATCATCAAATCCAGCCCTCTCTGCTTGCCARCAGGCACAGACCAGCTCTGACACTGATGGAGCTCCCTCTCCAACTTTCCCGGGGCTGGGGCCTCTTCTTTTCACCTCTCCCTGCTTTTTACTTCTCCTGAAAAGTCATGCCAGCCTGTCCCTTGCCAGTCAGGAGCCCAAATCCACCCGGGGACACACAGATTGCCTCCCATGGCTCTGCAGTGGCTTGTGGACCATCTTTGTGGCCACCACTTGAGGTGCTTTTGCAGAGCTGGGTGCCCTGGGATATTTAATATTTAATAGTGGTCCAGTTAATAAAATCGTGTGGGGTGAGGGGGTCTGGGAGTTGATGGTGGGTCCGTGAATCCCAGTGGGGTGCAGGGTCACAGAGGGGACCCCTGGCTCTCCTGATGTCAGGATCAGGGAGCAGCTCTCTCCTCGGAGCTCCACGCCCCGGTCTCACCCAGTGAGCTCCTGTCAGGAGCCCCAGGTGCCTGGAAGGTGTCAGGGCTGCAGGATGGACAGAAGGAGTGCCCCAACCACCCAGCCCAGCTCCTTCCTCCACTGCAGGACGGCTCTGGCTCTGCAGCCCAGACAGAAACCCCACAGGTCCATGGGGACTCCACCATCTCATTTCTACCAGCCCAGAAGCACCAGCTCTGACCTCACCAATTCCACTTTTCAGAGCAGTTGTGGCCCATGTCCAATTTTTTTTTTTCAGTTTTCTCTGTGTAACCAGAGCTCATCCCCAAAGCAGCCAGTTAACCCTTTCAGTTCTCTGCCCTCCCAAAGCAGAGCTGTTTCAGATGGGTTTATATGGGGTTTTTTAGAGGTTGAGGTGTGCTGGGTGCACAGGGATGTGTAGGGGCAGACCAAAAGTTCGTTCTGACTGAGTCATGGAGCAAAACCYTCATCCCATCCCCATCCATCACCCCTGGCCACCTCTGAGCAAATCCTGCAGAACAGCATGGCCRGGGGGAAACTTTAATTTCCAAGTTCATCATGTTAAAATAAATGAACTTCCACGTAAGAGGCTGTGGGGGTGAGGAGATGGAACACAGACACACAACCCCRGGGCCCTTGCGTGGATTTAGGGCAAAAGTCTGGCCTTGTTTATCCCCATGTAAATTCAGAGTAAACCCAGGCGATGTTGTCATCCCGCGCTCTGACGCATTACTGTAAATCCGACTTTCGTAACTCTGCCATTATTTATGAGCGTTGCTGCAGTGCTGTGTGAGATCAGGGCAGAGCTATGCCTGGTCACGTGCGTGGTTTAAGGGCCACGGCTTGGACGTTGGAGGAGAGGAGACAAAGGCAGTCGATCATCTTCATTTCACAAATAGGGGCGTAGGATTACACGATCTGCTGGAGAGCTGCAGGAAGCCGGTGTCTGGTCTGGACAGGAAACGGTTTTCCTGTCCTGAAAAACTTTTCATAGTAGTGAAAAAAAAATGCTGTTTGATGTTTGGGGTGAAGGGTTTCGAGGGCAGGAAGATGTGATTGGTGACTGCCCCCGGTGAGGGTTTCAGATTTGAGTCCTCAGTCTGCAGGGAGCAGGGGAGGGATGTTGCCTTGCAAATGCTCTCTGAGAGTCAGCAGCTTTGCCCTGGCTGGGGGTTTATGGATCATCCTTCCATCAGTGTAGGCAGAATTTCTGTCCCTGATCAATGGTGATGGCTCAAGCAGCATGGATTCATCCTCAGGACTTGAGGTTTTGTCTGCCACATCACATGCAGAGAGTGGGGGAAAAGATAAATAAAATCGGGTTTGGAGCAGATGATCACCTGGCAGGACAAAGGCAGCTGGGAGAACACGCAGGTCTCCAGATGAAAGGCTCTATATGGGCACTGTGTCTATGCTCTGTGCAATATCCCCTATTTCAGGGGGGATATTTCACCAGAAGGTGCTCAGTTGAACATTCTGATGCCTTAGGATTTTTAGTTTCTCTATTTTTATGYATCTGTATTCTTGTACTTCTCTATTACAGCACTAAAACTACCGTTCTTCCATCTTTAGACAAAACAATTCCTCTCTGAGCCTGAATCCAAGGACACCTCGCTGCCTCAGAGTCCCAAAATGTGGAAACAACTGAGAATTGGGGGAAGCAAGTTTGGGGTGGTTGACATCATCACCTGTAAAGATCACTGGAGAATTAAGACCCAATATGTTAATAAAGAACTTTTAAAAGGTGAAGATCTCGTTACCCGGTGTCCATTTTGGGTGTAGCCTCAAGAAGAAGCTTTTGTCTGCCCTAACATACCAGCAAGCCTGTTAAACCTATATTAAAGCTATCTATTCTCATTCTCTTAWGTTTATCCAGCCTCTATTTCAGACTAACCTAATTAATAAAGCATCAATTCCCATCCACTGCCCTGGCTCTGGCTGGCACTGCCCTTTGTCTTGGAGCTGCTGGGAAGGATTTCCCTCATGGCTGTGCCAGCTATTCCATCTCCATCTACCTGCTCCTCAAAGCCTGGTGGCTCAGTCTCCTGTTACACGCCACGCTCTCTGTTGTTGGCATTCAAGGACTTCCCCCTGCAGCTTTATTTTGCCATATTATTTTCCTATATCGAGCTGGAGGACTGAAATCACAGAGGACAAATGTAAATCGCTGCCTTTCTCCGAGGAGGTCACTGGTGCTCATCTGTCCCTGCCTCTCCTTAATCCCACCCCTCTGCACAACTCCTCGCCCCTTGTCTGACTTCTCCATCTCCAAAACCACGTCAGGTGAATGCAACGCCTCGGTGTCGACCTAGGAGGGGGAAAATTGCTTTCTAATCTGTTGAAGAGCAGTGTTTCCTGCTCAAATCAGCCTCCTCCTCCCGTGCAGAACGCAGGAACGAAGAGGTCTCTGCGTTTCAGAGGAACAGCCTTTGTTGTGTGTGAATCCTGAAAAAAAGCCTGGGGGAGCAGAGCAGGTATCTTTCAGAGGCGGGGGGAGAAAAAAAAAAAAAGGGAAAAAAAGGAAATTAATTAGACTAAATAAACATATATTAGGGTTCAAAATATGCACAGCCAAAATGAAAGTCGCATTCTGGTTCATTAAATCTGAAAAGACTTCACACGTTTTAAGCCTGTAATCATATTCACAGATGCAGTACCCCCCCTCCCCAACCTGTCCCCCACCCTCCAGGCAGATTTCACACCTTGGGAACGGCTATTGTAAAAAAAAAAAAAAAAAAAAAAAAGGTAAAAAGGAGCAGGGGAAGGTTTGCTGCTGCAGGGGAAGGCAGGAAAATCAGTGTTTGCTGTGGCATCGCTGCCGTGTCAGCGCCGGGAGGGAGCGGGGATGGCTCCAGGTGCTCCAGGAGGAGGAGGAGGCACAAAATCTCATCTCTGCTCTCCTTCCCCACCCGACCTGGGGTCTCWGTCTGAATTTCTGAATTCACCCCCTCCCCTTGCTCCCAGGCTTCTCCCYCTCCCCTGGAGGGTGGGATGTTACCAGGGAGCCGAGCTGCAGAACATATGGAAACGTCATGCGTGTATATATAGGAGAGGAGCGAAAATGGATGCTCCTGGGTACAATAAACATTAGGGTATCTGCAGCGGGGGAGAAAGGATTTCAGCTGTTTGGTGGATGTTTGTCGGGGTTATTACAGTGTTATTTCACAGTAATAAATGCAGATATATAATTTATTCGAATTAGGAGGTCTGTGGAAGCCGGGAGTGGTTTCTTTGCGTGGAAATTCTGCTTTATTCCGAACCAGCACAGTCAGAAAGGAGAATGTTGTGACTGCGTGCCAGCAGATATTTGTGAGGAGACATTTTGAAAATCTGAAGGGAACAGTGCGAACGTTTTCAAGATGTTGGGGCTTGTTCTGGAATACCTTGGTGATTCAGTGCTTTCTTCTGGCTTTAGGTAAAATGACATCAAAATTCAAACGTTTCTGGTATGCAGAATCTCCCCAGCAGCTTTGTGCACCCATTTATTTCTATCAGTGTATTTCTTTCCGATTTTTTTTTTTAAAGAGAACAAGTATCTAGTGAAGGTTTCACTCTGCCCCAGTGTGTTTGTGTGTTATTCAACAGGGTGCCAGCTCCCCGGGCTGCAGCTCCCCGCATTCTCCCTTTCCAGGGAAGCAATCCCAAGGAATTTGATGCAGCCACTCGGGAAAGYAAGAAAGCTCAGCCTAAGGTGCCTTAGACAGAAACCTGGATATCATATCAGCCTTTCCGTGCCTGGATATCTTGATCGGTTTAAGCTGATTAGAAAAGCTCCTCGGTTCATTCTTGGGCGAGCTGGAAAACGATCCCTGCTTTGTATAATGAAGTATGTTATCTCTCCTGCCCTATCATAAATCCAGAGCGGGGCTGCGGGGGGATCGGCATCTGGTCTAAATTAGAGYCGTTCTGCTGCTGCCGAGCAGCCCTGACAGCGCTCACCAGGTGAGGATGTGGCCCATTTAGGGAGCTCCCGTGGGGTTACAAAAGCAGCATTGAGGATCTCGGTTCCAGAGGAGGGAAGAAGCCGAGAAAGGAGCGGGACAGCTTGCAGGGGAATCTTAAATGACATTAATTGAAATCTTATCGCTTCCTTCATCTGAAGGTGAACCCGGGGCACAATAAAGAGCAATTATCTGCCATCTTCCTTCATCTGTCCCAAGTGCAAGGAGGGGAAGGCTATATCCATCACTCTTTCTGGGCTACCTTTTTTCCTCCCGCAGACAATCCGATATATTTACGGACCTGTCACCCCTTCAAACCCCTCCTTTCACGGCAGAGCTGAACAAAAGCAGGTGAAAGCAATGGAGCTTGGAAAAGAGAGGGGAGCTGGCAACTGGAACCAAGGGAAAAGGGGAGCCACTGAGGGGATCTGAGTTACCACATGCCAGGGAAATGGTCATGAGAGGTTTGGCTGGAGGGCTGGCAATAAATAGAGCTGGTGCTCTCAAACCTGGAGCAACMCTTGGTGGAARCTGAGAGAGGCAGGGTATTCTTAAYAGGYCSTGGAAATTGCCACAGCACCCARTTTTTTCCCACTCATGAAGTGAGCTGGAGCCCCCATGGTCCTGTTTAAAGCATCAGCAGGGCTGTCAGCAACCCCCCACCTCTTTAGGRGAGACCAGAAGCTGATCTCCTCTTGGCAGAGCAGCAGGGAGATGGTTTATGCCCTGTCCTTTCATGGTTTCTATCCATTCTGCAATCACACCGAGGGCAGCAGTGCTGGGGCTGCTTACTCTGCTGAACCATCCCACACTTCTGTTTAGGCAGCAGGGAGGGGATTCTCTCAAATCACACCAGGAAAACGTGCCTGAAACCTTAGAGATGGCTGAGCTGGTGGGGAAGAGGAGCAGGAAGAGCTGGCCCTGCCCAGGTGTTTCTCCAGGGCTCTGTGTGGGGCTGTGGTTCGTGCCCCAAAATGTCCCCAGCGGGTTTGGGGGCAGCAGGAAGGGGCAGTGACCCCCAAAATGCCAAGCACAGCCCCTGGCAGGGAGTCAGGGCATGAGAGGAGCAGGTTCCAGGCGGCTGGACWGGGGCTGTGTGTACAGAAACTCCAAGGCCATGTTGCTTTCTGACAGCAAATCGATGCTGCTGCAAACACGAGAACAAAGGAGCTCGCAGAGGAGAGGGGGAAGGAACACAGAAAAGGGGAGAGATGGAGGAAAAAACCGAAACAATGTTGGGAAAACTGAGTGGTTTTGGAACATATTCATTCCCTGGCCAAAGGTGGTGGCTTGCCCATTCTGGGGGAGCGGTGGCCTCGAGTGGCCGAGCTGGGAGTGACCCTGATCCCACTCTCAGGGTTTAGCACCACTCAGCACCTCCAGGACAGGGGCTGGAAGAGGCAGACACTGTACATGTGCAGCTGGTTAGGGCTCAGCGTGCCCCTCCCCTCAGCAGCCTGGTGTCTCRTGATGGATATCACTGGCACGGTGAATTCCCATTCATTTGTCCCGTGGCTTCGGCACCACGAGCGGTTTCCATGCGGATCCCGCAGGAGAGAATACCGTGGAAAAAAATGGGGTTTGGGAGCCAAGGAGCTGGGATGTTCTTCTTCCCAGCTCTGCGGCAAAACAGCRGATCTGGGGCCCGGCAGGTCTGGGTTTGGGACAGGGTCTGGCTCCTGACCCGATGTTGGGGTCGTGTCAGTGCATGGGTTTGGGTTTTAACCATTGCAGGCAGGCTGTGAGGGGGTTATTTAGGGCAGAATCACAGAATCACCCTGTGCTGACCCACATGGCACAAACACAATTTTCCACCATCAGATGCTGTGCAGGTACAACAAATCACTGGAGGGCTCAGTCCCGGATGAAAGCAGGTTTTCTGGTTTGCTTGGGGGGTTAAGTTTGGCTGTTTTCTCTGGCTGTCACCGGGAAGGCCACATGGAAAAGCTTTAAAGACCCATCCAGGGTGGGGAGAGGGAARTTTGGAGCGCACAGCTCAGCCCCTGAGCCTGCCCATCTGTAAAGAATCAGCATAACAACGCTTAATGTACTTCCCCAACATGGCAGTTGTGGGCCTTAATTAAACTGTGCAGAGTGCTCCGAGATCCTCAGATTAAAGGCTGTGTGTACAGTGAATTACAAAAGCAAACAACATGAAATTTTCCATGTGTTGTGCTAGGGCTGTCTTCGTTTACCAGAAACAAATCATTTAATGCACCTCTTACATGGAGCTTGTTTATATGGGATGCGCCTGTTATTCCAGTAGGAGGGAAATCTGGTAGTTTCGATTATTGTTTCTCGATGCTTAATCCACACAAGGCGTAAAATTTGAATATGGTAATAAAATAGTACAAACAGGGGTGTTTTTTTTTAAACTATATCTGTGCAGTTGGCCCTGGGAAACGCCATCGGTTTTACCAGGACTGAAAGGTGGTGGGGGGTAAATTTAATATAATATAAAAATAAAGGTAATCCCAGCAAAAGACGAGCGTGGAGCAGTCGCTGGAGTCACCACAGGCAGAGACAGAACATGTTTTGTGTCCAACAATAGCAGCSTACGTGACTTGAAATGCTCTTTCCTTATAAAACAAAATACCCACTGGTTTGGCTTATTAGCGCTAATCTTCAAAGGGAGGAGCGGTGCTGAGGTTCCTGGTTCAATTCAGAAGTTCAGCCCCGCTCTGGCAGCGCTGCCTTGACAAAGTGCCATTGTTGCCCACTGCCGGGGCCGTGTGTGTGTGTGTGTCTGTGAGGTTTAACCTCCTGCATTTTCCCCTTTTTCTGCTGCTCCAGAGCCGCGCAGAAAAAAAAAAAAAAACCTCTGTGATGTGTGCGGTTTGCACGTGAAAACGCCGCATTTGAACTTGCACTGACTCTGCCCAGAGTGGATCGGGTTAAATGGACTATTACAATGGCGGGAGCTCATCTGGAACTAAT